>NC_092643.1:6350557-6650557 GCF_039555335.1 Amphiura filiformis
CATATGTCTCTTTGCCGCGTGATGTAAGTGTCACCAGTTTTCTCTCTTTATAATTTGAAACTAAATCCAGATATGAGAGTAGTGACACCACTACCATCAAACTTCGCCTTTTTAACTTAATAGTCATATGTCTCTTTGCCGCGTGATGTAAGTGTCACCAGTTTTCTCTCTTTATAGTTTGAAACTAAATCCAGATGTGAGAGTAGTGACACCACTCCCATCAAACTTCACCTTTTTAACTTAATAGTCACATGTCTCTGCCGTGTGGTATATGTGTCACCAGTTTTCTCTCTTTATAGTTTGAATCTAAATCCAGATATGAGAGTAGTGACACCACTGCCATCAAACTTCGCCTTTTTAACTTAATAGTCATATGTCTCTGCCATGTGATATAAGTGTCACCAGTTTTCTCTCTTTATAGTTTGAAACTAAATCCAGATATGAGAGTAGTGACACCACTACCATCAAACTTTGCCTTTTTAACTTAATAGTCATATGTCTCTTTGCCGCGTGATGTAAGTGTCACCAGTTTTCTCTCTTTATAGTTTGAAACTAAATCCAGATATGAGAGTAGTGACACCACTACCATCAAACTTCGCCTTTTTAACTTAATAGTCATATGTCTCTTTGCCGTGTGATGTAAGTGTCACCAGTTTTCTCTCTTTATAGTTTGAAACTAAATCCAGATATGAGAGTAGTGACACCACTACCATCAAACTTCGCCTTTTTAACTTAATAGTCATATGTCTCTTTGCAGCGTGATGTAAGTGTCACCAGTTTTCTCTTTTATAGTTTGAAACTAAATCCAGATGTGAGAGTAGTGACACCACTCCCATCAAACTTCACCTTTTTAACTTAATAGTCACATGTCTCTGCCGTGTGGTATATGTGTCGCCAGTTTTCTCTCTTTATAGTTTGAATCTAAATCCAGATATGTGACGTGTCATGTCAAAAGGAGACACTTTTGGGCAGGGTCGTAAATAGAGAAATAGCCAAAAATCTGCCCGAGGGTGATTTTTCACAATTTCGGTTTGTTGGGAATTTGTGATGTTATTAATGTTAAAAATATTGTCTGATAGTTTCAGACCCGAATATAACTGGCATCTTGTATTTTTGAGACATTTTTCACGGCAATTTGTACTCCCAACATTGTCAATAATATTTTTAAAGGCCGATATCTCAATTTCCAATTTTATAATACCATAACTTACGAACTCAATATCTTCGCTTAGGAATGTCCGATTACATTGGGGAAAATGGCATTATGGAGCCAAATATCTCTATATTTAAGATATGTAAAAACCTCAAAATTGATAACCTGCCCAAAAGTGTCTCCTTTTGACATGACACGTCACATATGAGAGTAGTGACACCACTGCCATCAAACTTCGCCTTTTTAACTTAATAGTCATATGTCTCTGCCATGTGATATAAGTGTCACCAGTTTTCTCTTTTATAGTTTGAAACTAAATCCAGATATGAGAGTAGTGACACCACTGCCATCAAACTTCGCCTTTTTAACTTAATAGTCATATGTCTCTGCCATGTGATATAAGTGTCACCAGTTTTCTCTCTTTATAGTTTGAAACTAAATCCAGATACTGTAAAACCACTTAATTTAAGCTAGGGATTTAATTTACGCTAATTTAGCTAGAAGCCTTAATTGCAAAATTAAATACCAAAATGTAACAGTTTTACATTGAAGTGTGCACATGAATTGCTGGATTAGCGAAATTAAATACTCACGAAAATAGTGGTCATTGGCAATTAGCGAAATTAAGTACTAGCGAAATTAAATAGCTTTACAGTATGAGAGTAGTGACACCACTCCCATCAAACTTCGCCTTTTTAACTTAATAGTCATATGTCTCTTTGCCACGTGATGTAAGTGCCACCAGTTTTCTCTCTTTATAGTTTGAATCTAAATCCAGATATGAGAGTAGTGACACCACTACCATCAAACTTTGCCTTTTTAACTTAATAGTCATATGTCTCTTTGCCGCGTGATGTAAGTGTCACCAGTTTTCTCTCTTCATAGTTTGAAACTAAATCCAGATATGAGAGTAGTGACACCACTACCATCAAACTTTGCCTTTTTTACTTAATAGTCATATGTCTCTTTGCAGCATGATATAAGTGCCACCAGTTTTCTCTCTTTATAGTTTGAAACTAAATCCAGATATGAGAGTAGTGACACCACTCCCATCAAACTTCGCCTTTTTAACTTAATAGTCATATGTCTCTTTGCTGCGTGATGTAAGTGTCACCAATTTTCTCTCTTTATAGTTTGAAACTAAATCCAGATATGAGAGTAGTGAAACCACTACCATCAAACTTTGCCTTTTTAACTTAATAGTCATATGTCTCTTAGCAGCATGATATAAGTGCCACCAGTTTTCTCTCTTTATAGTTTGAAACTAAATCCAGATATGAGAGTAGTGACACCACTCCCATCAAACTTCGCCTTTTTAACTTAATAGTCATGTCTCTTTGCCGTGTGATATAAGTGTCACCAGTTTTCTCTCTTCATAGTTTGAATCTAAATCCAGATATGAGAGTAGTGACACCACTCCCATCAAACTTCGCCTTTTTCACTTAATAGTCATATGTCTCTTTGCCGCGTGATGTAAGTGTCACCAGTTTTCTCTCTTTATAATTTGAAACTAAATCCAGATATGAGAGTAGTGACACCACTACCATCAAACTTCGCCTTTTTAACTTAATAGTCATATGTCTCTTTGCCGCATGATATAAGTGTCACCAGTTTTCTCTCTTTATAGTTTGAATCTAAATCCAGATATGAGAGTAGTGACACCACTCCCATCAAACTTCGCCTTTTTAACTTAATAGTCATATGTCTCTTTGCCGTGTGATGTAAGTGTCACCAGTTTGCTCTCTTTTCTCCTCGGCAGTAAAACCGTTTAAATAATGGGTCCGACTGCGCCTCACCCATTATTTATGTTTTTACTGCCTCGGACACATTATTTGCGTGTAAAAGATAATGCATTACCCTTTATTTCTTAATTATAGTGTTATGAAGGTTGATCCAAGTCAGAAAGTAGCAAATCAACGTGATAAGTGAAGTAACAGTTCAAAATGCTATCAGCTCAGATCATATCACTTCTTGTGTTAGGGTTAATAAGGAACACCTGGATAAGTTTGTGTGTCCAAAATGTGCATTGATGTCGATTGATGTTCGACAAACCCAGTTGTTTCAGTTCTTTAATGTTTTACAAAGAAATATCACGTTCAGGGTTGGTCGATCAGATGTACATTTAGCTGCTGCATGCGGTTTCCAGTTTGAATCTTTATTAAGGAACAGCAGGTAGCATGCTTTTAGCTGAGGACCTCCACCTCTAAATGGAACTGCTTTGAGTTGTTTCTTAGTGCCACATTTCAGACCGATACATTTTGGTGAACCCAATATTTACAGGCCACAGGTTTGACACTCTTGAGCCATTTGGAGTTGCTTTCAGGATCTGTGTACTCTGATGCATGATGTAAATATTACCTTTTTCAGTGTTCTGTGACATAAATGTCACCTGTTTCCTTGCTCTGTGATGTAAATGTTTACATGACCAGCTAATTCGATAACAGTTTGAACTCTGAGCCAGGATCTATGTACTCTGCTGTGTGACGTAATATCACTTTTTTGTTCTGTGACATAAATGTCACCTGTTTCTTTGTTCTGTGACATAAATGTCACCTGTTTATTTGCTCTGTGATGTAATTGTTTACCTGACCAGCTAATTCAATAACAGTTTGAAATTCTGAGCCATTAGTGGATGCTTTCAGGATCCGTGTACTCTGCTGCGTGACATAAGTGTCACCTGTTTCTTTGTTCTGTGACATAAATGTCACCTGTTTCTTTGTTCTGTGACATAAATGTCACCTGTTTATTTGCTCTGTGATGTAATTGTTTACCTGACCAGCTAATTCAATAACAGTTTGAAATTCTGAGCCATTAGCGGATGCTTTCAGGATCCGTGTACTCTGCTGCGTGACGCAAGTGTCACCTGTTTCTTTGTTCTGTGACATAAATGTCACCTGTTTCTTTGTTCTGTGACATAAATGTCACCTGTTTATTTGCTCTGTGATGTAATTGTTTACCTGACCAGCTAATTCAATAACAGTTTGAAATTCTGAGCCATTAGCGGATGCTTTCAGGATCCGTGTACTCTGCTGCGTGACATAAGTGTCACCTGTTTCTTTGTTCTGTGACATAAATGTCACCTGTTTCTTTGTTCTGTGACATAAATGTCACCTGTTTATTTGTTCTGTGACATAAATGTCACCTGTTTATTTGCTCTGTGATGTAATTGTTTACCTGACCAGCTACATGTAATTCAATAACAGTTTGAAATTCTGATCCATTAGCGGATGCTTTCAGGATCCATGTACTCTGCTGCGTGACATAAGTGTCACCTGTTTCTTTGTTCTGTGATATAAATATGATATACCTTGCCAGCTAATTCTAGCTATTCACAATAAGGCGCCGCCAGCAGTTGCGATGTAATCGTGATGTATCATGGGAAAAGGTCGACATCAAGTCCGCATAATCTGAATATTACCATGCTATTACATAGGAACACGTGACAATATTTTTTAGTTTGTCAATATAACGGTATTACACGCCGTCGATAGAGAAAAAATTAATTGTGCACATTTCAAATCACATTATTAAGTATTATTGAGTATCGATTCGCGTGTAACACCTTTATTTTGACAAACTAAAAAATATTGTCACGTGTTCCTATGTAATAGCATGGTAATATTCAGATTATGCGCGACTTGATGTCGACTTTTCCCCATGATACATCACGATTACATCGCAAACTGCTGGCGGCGCCCTTATTGTGAATAGCGAGAATTCAATAAGAGTTTGAATCACTGATCCTTGACGTAAATGTCACCTGTTTCCTATTCCTATATAGCAAATTTCAGAAATCTTCTGAAGTGGCAGCTATTGATCAGTCAACAATGCTTAATTATTCTTTACTTGAAGATAAATCTGATAGTTCTACCTGCTGATGTGCTTTCTTAATTGCTGCAAATTTGGCTTGAATGTCATCAGTCTCTGAGTCTAGAACCAGGGCAGTGGTTAATCATTATCTGGATTCCCAATTGCCCATCGGGTGTAGGTCATGATGTTGCCATCCAGCCATCGTTTTGGATTCTGTTGATGATAGTTAGGCCCCAGTCCAATCCATGCCATGGGAGCTGTGTCCTCTGTGACGTAAATGTCACTTGTTTCTTTGTCCCGTGATGTAAATGTCACCTGTCTCCGAGTCTAGAACCAGGGCAGTGCATAATCATTATCTGGATTCCCAATTGCCCATCGGGTGTAGGTCATGATGTTCCCATCCAACCATCGTTTTGGATTCTGTTGATGATAGTTAGGCCCCAGTCCAATCCATGTCATGGAGCTGTGTCCTCTGTGACGTAAATGTCACTTGTTTCTTTGTCCCGTGATGTAAATGTCACCTGTCTCTGAGTCTAGAACCAGGGCGTTGCTTAATCATTATCTGGACTCCGAATTGCCCATCGGGTGTAGGTCATGATGTTGCCATCCAACCATCATTTTGGATTCTGTTGATGATAGTTAGGCCCCAGTCCAATCCTTGTCATGGAGCTGTGTCCTCTGTGACGTAAATGTCACTTGTTTCTTTGTCCCGTGATGTAAATGTCACCTGTCTCTGAGTCTAGAACCAGGGCAGTGCATAATCATTATCTGGATTCCCAATTGCCCATCGGGTGTAGGTCATGATGTTGCCATCCAACCATCATTTTGGATTCTGTTGATGATAGTTTGGCCTCAACATAATGAGACCAAGTCATGTTACTGTCAAAAATAATACCAAGATATTTAAAATGATCAACTTTCTCGATATTTTCGCCATCATATATTCAAATGTGAACAGGAAGCTGTCACGTGAAGTTAAGCAGCTCAAATTCCTTGGTCATATCCTTCGAAAGGATGGTTTCGAGAACCTAGTATTGACAGGAAGGATAGAAGGCACAAGGAGCCGAGGCAGGAAGAGAGTGATGTGGTTATCAAATCTGAAAGACTGGCTAAAAGAAAGGGGAGCTGAACATAAAGCTGAACACAGAGCTTCTGGAGATGGCCTATAACAGAGAATTGTGGCATGACATGATCGCCAACATCCTAGGATATGGCACCTAGAGAGAGAGGGAGATAGATACTGCCATTTACAATTTTGTTGTTGCGATCTGAAGAGCCATACAGTTCACAAATCTCATTCTCCAAAAAGTCAAAGGCAGCTTGTTGATGAACTTGGATGGTCAAGGATTGTTTCCTAGATATAATTTCCCATACAGAGGAAGGTACATTTGAAAGTTCCAATGTAGAAAAACCACCAAATTCACCATGCAGTGTAGGTGTAGGTCTACTTGGGGTGAATAGTAGAGATGTAGGTGTATCCATGGCCATGGCTGGAGAATCCATTGTTACAGCTTATTGTCCAGCACATCTTGTGTATTGATTGTGCTTGGTGATGATCAAGTACAAGTTACAGTTACAGCAAAATGTAACTAGAAAATTCAAATAAATCTTCACAAATATCTAGAAAAAGGTGATCAAGTTCATAAAATGATACACATCATTAGAATCCAGACATTATAATGAAGAACTGTATATAAATTTCAATAGTTGAATCGCTGTATTAACTCATTAACTGCAAAATTTGAAGAATCAGTCAGAGCTCAGAGCTAGGTGTTGCTGTCACTTTCTTAACCTCAGATAAGGGCCTTGCATCAGTCCAATATGCATCAGTCCAATATGCAATGCACATCCTGGTATGTTCTCTACCTCAGGGATATCCCCCGTAGCACACTACCACATTAGATGCTGCGGGCTGCTTGGGCAACTTGAAGCTGTAGGAGTCTTGGACACCTAGTCGTTGCTTTAAGCTGTCATTAGCTCTCTTGATGAATCCAATCAAGTGAGCCGGAAACTTGGCAACTTGGTCTGTTGATAAATCTGTTAAATCCGTTCCAATTAGATTATGCAGCTCGTCTTCTGTAGGCACAGAGGGGAACTTCTCCTTCATTTCCTCCCATGAACTACATTCCAAAAGAGGTGGCAGCTTCTCCTGCAAGTACTTTATACCTTTGAGGCATTGGCACTCTGCCTCAGTTGCCACTGTGTTCATCAGTTGCTTTGATTACCCGAATCTTCTGCTGGTTGTTCAGACCATGCATATGTTTAAAATACGTTTGAGAAATATTGGGTTTCACCTGATAAATCTTCTCTGCCTCTTCGTAAACTTCCCTTACCATCTCTGCAACCATGAAATAAGTGTATAGGCTCTCTGCTCCCTTGGTGTCCACATTTCTCAGACCAAATCTTTTTTTTGTTGCCAAAAGTCAGTGTCAGATCAGGTGTATTCACCATCTGCTCCAATAGCCCCCTGAAAATCTTGCAGGTGTTTGCAAAGGAATTCTTGTCCTTGTTTATGTTATGAGTCTTCTGATTGTGTTGAGAAGCTACTCTTAAACTCTCTACATTATTTAGATCTGTTCATATCTTCTTCAAGCTTGCCATCTTCTTTCAGCTTCTTCAAAGATGCTGCCACCTAATGTCAGAAAGTTTAATCTTTGTGGAGCCTGTGGGTCAAAGAACTGAGGCTCCTCGACCACCACAGGCAACACTGTTAGATTAAACCCACAATTGAGGAGTGGGTCTTTTGACAACTGCTCCACAAATTTCTCATCCAGTTGGCGAATCAAATGCTCTATGGGTGGCTCCTTAATCCTGTCAACAGGTACTCTGAAACCTCCAAGAGATTTTGCCTTTATGTTCTGTTCTATTGGGGTCGTCTGCTTAGTAATTGTTTTGGAAGCTCCAGGTTTTTGTTGCTCTTTCTTTTCTTGGTATCTTTATCCTTCTCCTTCTTATCCTTCTTCTTATCCTTCTTCTTCTTCTGTGATTTCTTCTTCGCACCTTCATTTGATTGAGAGTCATCTTCGCACCCATTTTCTTTCTGTGATGTACTTGCTGTTTCATTTGGTCGAGAGCCAACATCTTCACGCTCATTTTCCTTCTGTGAGCTTGCTTCATTCGGGGCGAGAGTTAACATTTTCGCATTCATTTTCTGCCTGTGATTCACTTCCATCTTTCTGTGTCATGTCTTCATCAATGTCATCGAATGCACATCTCTGTGAGGAACTAGCTAAAAATGCTCTTTGAATGTGTCCACTGAATGTTCCTGCATACAATTATGTCTGTGTGTATGTTGATATTGTGTCCTGAATGAATATGCGGTAGTAATAGATGGCCTTCTGCTTAGACTTGGCCAGCTGTGGAGAAATGTCCGTATTAAGGAATTTTTCCTCCAACAAGTCAAGATCAAGGAGGTTGTCAACGCCACCCCCACCACCTGAATAAAATAAAAAACGATTAAAAATTAATTATTAACAACACACCATGTGTAAAACTACACGGTCAAATATATAATTGACATGTACAATCAACATGATCAAATTTACAAAGACCGATCACAATATTGTTAATCGGATTTGTTCTATAGTCTGTGGATCACTAGAGAGCCTTGCCTTCCATAAGCTTAATATTCTTTGAGAAATATCTGCATCAAGCTTTTAAGGTCCTGAAGCGACCACCAATATAGGAAAGACATGATGATCATTATTTGATTCAACCAAAGAATTACCAGATATATCCTTGATTTAACATACAAACTACATACCTTGCTTATCACCTCGATTCGGTTAAGCTCTTCATCCTTAATTATACGATTTCCTCCATCTAATGTATCAGCATACTTCAGGTATTCCTTGAGGAGTGTAGTTGGTGTACAAAGAGTAGAGGAGAAAAACGAGTGAATATCGAGGGTAATGATGGAAATCCGGTATTCAAAAATTTAACTTCAAACTACATACCTTGCTTATCACCTCGATCCTACTCAGTTCTTCATCTTTCACGATCCTATTGCCGCTGTCTAGGGATCCTGTATACCTGACGTACTTGTTGAGGAGTGCAGCTGGTGTACAAAGAGTAGAGGAGAAAAACAAGTGAATATCGAGGGTAATGATGGAAATCCAGTATTCCAAAATTTAACTTTGATGATTCTTCCTTATAATTTCGATCACCGGAAACGTGTTCTCTAGATTGACATGTTGTCGTCATATTGGGAGTCCATGAAATGAGACCAAAAAGCCCAGATCTCGTTTTGAAAGCATCTACTTTCCAAGGGAGACATAACACCTTGCTTTATGACCTCAGTCTTCCTTGTCATCTTATGGCACCTAGACACTTATCTTTCCATTCAAATTTCTCATAGATGCGTTTCAGCTTGTTCCAAAAAATAAAGAGGGATGATGAATGATAGTACAGGCATGAGAATTTTCCTGCTTTTGCAGGATTTTCTGGGGTTTTTTGTGGTCCAAATTTCCACACTTTTTTTTAATTTCAGCCCGTTTTTGGCCTTTATAGCCTCATTTCATGCGCTTTTTCAGGCTTTTTCAAACTTTTCAGGTTTTTTCATGGATGATCATTCTCATGCCTGATAGTGTCTTAATCAAATTGTTTAAACGATTGAAATTAAAAACAAAATTGAGTAATAGGAACTAACAACATCAATTGATGATCTTGTGGTAAGGCGGTGTCCTAAACTCTCCCACTGAAAGAGCAGTTTTATTTTATCTTCAGCGTGTAAACACCTTTGTAGTTCACTAACTGAGACTGTTGAATCTTGTTGTATTAGAATACTTTTGTTTAATTCTTTCAAAATGATAATTCCACTTGTATGACGCTTTCGTTTTGAAGGCGGTGCTGATCACTTACTTGAAGTTGATGGTATATCTTGAAGCTCGTAGTTTAAATTTGTAACTTCTTCTTGGAGTTCTTCAGCTGATTTTTTTAAATGTTCCAAGTTGTGCATTCTTTGTTAAAGGAAGTCTCCGGCAATCACAACATTATTCCTTATATGTTAGAAAAATAATTATCAAGCACGAATCACATGGTTATTTTAAAACAGTCTCATAGTGACCATAAAAACGAATAAAAACATCCGTTTCTCAACACGTGATATTCAAAATTCCCAGGCGACGAGTGCAATGACATCCCAGTAATACAATGAAGGCTGACAACAATTGAACACAAATAACCATTACGCCATTGCACTTAGACAATTTCGGTGCGGGAATTTTGAATATCGCGTGTTGAGAGCTGACTGTTTTTATTTGTTTTTATGGTCAATATGAGTTTGTTTTAAATAAAACAATGTGATTCGTGCTTGATATTTATTTTTCTAACATATAAGGCATAATGTTATGATTGCTTTTTAAATCGATTTGCAATTTTTCCCCCACTAAGATACAATATCACCTTCATCGCTTGAAGCCATATGATAAAATAATGTGTTAAGCCTAAGCAGAATAGTGTTGGACAAAGATTATTTGAAGGCAATGCTTATTTTTAATCTAAAAATAAAGATTTTTAATCTTTCTTCAAACTCTGTCGAAAGAAGAAAATTCCATAGTGTGTACAGGTCTAATGTGTAGCTTAAACTCACCACTTTAATGTGATTGTCCATACCCTATGACATCCACAACCTCAGTTGCCACTGCTGGTTGTTCAGGCCATGCATATGTTTAAAATATGTTTGAGAAATATTGGGTTTCGCCTGAAAAAGCTTCTCTGCCTCTTCGTAAACTTCCCTTGCCATCTCTGCAACCATGAAATAAGTGTATAGGCTCTCTGCTCCCTTGGTGTCCACATTTCTCATGCCAAATCTTTTTTTTTTTTGCCAAAGGTCAGTGTCAGATCAGGGGTATCCACCATCTGCTCTAATAGCCCCCTGAAAATCTTGCAGGTGTTTGCAAAGGAATTCTTGTCCTTGTTTATGTTATGAGTCTTCTGGTTGTGTTGAGAAGCTACTCTTACAACTCTCTACATTAGGCCAAAAAAAAAAAAAAGGTTCGTCTCAAAGCTCGCGCGCGTTTGTAAAATCCCACGATTTGACAAAAACAAATGCGGAAATTTTTTTTATTTCAAAAAAAAAAAAAAAAAAAAAAATAGTTTTTTCCAGAAAAAATCGGCGAAAATCAGACTTTTTTCTCAAAATACAAAAAAAAAAAAAAAATCGCATTTCGCATTTGTTTTTAAATTTCTCGTGAGCTTTGAGACAAACCTTCTTTTTTTTTTTTGGCCTTATTTAGATCTGTTCATATCTTCTTCAAGCTTGCCATCTTCTTTCAGCTTCTTCAAAGATGCTGCCACCTAAGGTCAGAAAGTTTAATCTTTGTGGAGCCTGTGGGTCAAAGAACTGAGGCTCCTCGACCACCACAGGCAACACTGTTAGATTAAATCCACAATTGAGGAGTGGGTCTTTTGACAACTGCTCCACAAATTTCTCATCCAGTTGGCGAATCAAAATGTTCTTTGGTGGCTCCTTAAGCCTGTCAACAGGTACTCTGAAACCTCCAAGAGATTTTGCCTTTATGTTCTGTTCTATTGGGGTTGTCTGCTTAGTAATTTTTTGGAAGCTCCAGGTTTTTGTTGCTCTTTCTTTTCTTGGTATCTTTATCCTTCTCCTTCTTATCCTTCTTATCCTTCTTCTTATCCTTCTTCTTCTTCTGTGATTTCTTCTTCGCACCTTCATTTGATTGAGAGTCATCTTCGCACCCATTTTCTTTCTTTCTGTGATGTACATGCTGTTTCATTTGGTCGAGAGCCAACATCTTCACGCTCATTTTCCTTCTGTGAGCTTGCTTCATTCGGGGCGAGAGTTAACATTTTCGCATTCATTTTCTGCCTGTGATTCACTTCCATCTTTCTGTGTCATGTCTTCATCAATGTCATCGAATGCACATCTCTGTGAGGAACTAGCTAAAAATGCTCTTTGAATGTGTCCACTGAATGTTCCTGCATACAATTATGTCTGTGTGTATGTTGATATTGTGTCCTAAATGAATATGCGGTAGTAATAGATGGCCTTCTGCTTAGACTTGGCCAGCTGTGGAGAAATGTCCGTATTAAGGAACTTTTCCTCCAACAAGTCAAGATCAAGGAGGTTGTCAACGCCACCCCCACCACCTGAATAAAATAAAAAACGATTAAAAATTAATTATTAACAACACACCATAAAACTACACGGTCAAATATATAATTGACATGTGCGGCCAATCAACATAATCAAATTTACAAAGACCGATCACAATATTGTTAATCCGATTTGTTCTATAATCTGTGGATCACTAGAGAACCTTACCCGCCATAAGCTTAATATTCCTGCCATAAGAAATATCTACATCAAGCTTTTAAGGTCCTGTAGCGACCACCAATATAGGAAAGACATGATGATCATGGTCATTACTTGATTCAACCAAAGAATTACCAGATATTTCCATGATTTAACATACAAACTACATACCTTGCTTATCACCTCGATTCGGTTCAGCTCTTCATCCTTAATTATACGATTTCCTCCATCTAAGGTATCAGCATACTTCAGGTATTCCTTGAGGAGTGTAGCTGGTGTACAAAGGAGAAAAAACGAGTGAATATCGAGGGTAATGATGGAAATCCGGTATTCCAAAATTTAACTATAATGATTCTTCCTTATAATTTCGATCACCTGAAATGTGCCTGCCATAAGCTTAATATTCTTTGAGAAATATCTACATCAAGCTTTTATGATCCTGTAGCGACTACCAATATAGGAAAGACATGATGATCATGATCATTATTTGATTCAACCAAAGAATTACCAGATATTTCCTTGATTTAACATACAAACTACATACCTTGCTTATCACCTCGATTCGGTTCAGCTCTTCATCCTTAATTATCGATTTCCTCCATCTAAGGTATCAGCATACTTCAGGTATTCCTTGAGGAGTGTAGCTGGTGTACAAAGGAGAAAAAACGAGTGAATATCGAGGGTAATGATGGAAATTCGGTATTCCAAAATTTAACTATAATGATTCTTCCTTATAATTTCGATCACCTGAAATGTGCCTGCCATAAGCTTAATATTCTTTGAGAAATATCTACATCAAGCTTTTAAGATCCTGTAGCGACTACCAATATAGGAAAGGCATGATGATCATGATCATTATTTGATTCAACCAAAGAATTACCAGATATTTCCTTGATTTAACATACAAACTACATACCTTGCTTATCACCTCGATTCGGTTAAGCTCTTCATCCTTAATTATACGATTTCCTCCATCTAAGGTATCAGCATACTTCAGGTATTCCTTGAGGAGTGTAGCTGGTGTACAAAGGAGAAAAAACGAGTGAATATCGAGGGTAATGATGGAAATTCGGTATTCCAAAATTTAACTATAATGATTCTTCCTTATAATTTCGATCACCTGAAATGTGCCTGCCATAAGCTTAATATTCTTTGAGAAATATCTACATCAAGCTTTTAAGATCCTGTAGCGACTACCAATATAGGAAAGACATGATCATGATCATTATTTGATTCAACCAAAGAATTACCAGATATTTCCTTGATTTAACATACAAACTACATACCTTGCTTATCACCTCGATTCGGTTCAGCTCTTCATCCTTAATTATACGATTTCCTCCATCTAAGGTATCAGCATACTTCAGGTATTCCTTGAGGAGTGTAGCTGGTGTACAAAGGAGAAAAAACGAGTGAATATCGAGGGTAATGATGGAAATTCAGTATTCCAAAATTTAACTATAATGATTCTTCCTTATAATTTCGATCACCTGAAATGTGCCTGCCATAAGCTTAATATTCTTTGAGAAATATCTACATCAAGCTTTTAAGATCCTGTAGCGACTACCAATATAGGAAAGACATGATCATGATCATTATTTGATTCAACCAAAGAATTACCAGATATTTCCTTGATTTAACATACAAACTACATACCTTGCTTATCACCTCGATTCGGTTCAGCTCTTCATCCTTAATTATACGATTTCCACCATCTAAGGTATCAGCATACTTCAGGTATTCCTTGAGGAGTGTAGCTGGTGTACAAAGGAGAAAAAACGAGTGAATATCGAGGGTAATGATGGAAATTCGGTATTCCAAAATTTAACTATAATGATTCTTCCTTATAATTTCGATCACCTGAAATGTGCCTGCCATAAGCTTAATATTCTTTGAGAAATATCTACATCAAGCTTTTAAGATCCTGTAGCGACTACCAATATAGGAAAGACATGATGATTATTTGATTCAACCAAAGAATTACCAGATATTTCCATGATTTAACATACAAACTACATACCTTGCTTATCACCTCGATCCGGTTCAGTTCTTCATCCTTTATTATTCTATTTCCACCATCTAACGAATCTGCATACCTGAGGTATTTGTTGAGGAGTGCATCTGGTGTACAAATAGTAGAGGAGAAAAACAAGTGAATGTCGAGGGTAATGATAGAAATCCGGTATTCCAAAATTTAACTATAATGATTCTTCCTTATAATTTCGATCACCTGAAATGTGTTCTCTAGATTGACATGTTGTCGTCATATTGCAATTTGCATGAATTGAGACCAATGAGCCTGGATCTCGTTTTGAAAGCATCTACCTTCCAAGGGGACATAACACCCTGCATTCTATGATCTCAGTCTTCCTTGTCATCTTATGGCACCTAGACACTTAATCTTTCCATTCACATTTCTCATAGATGCATTTCAGATTGTTCCAAAAAATAAAGAGGGATGATGAATGATTGTACAGGCATGAGAATTTTCCTGCTTTTTTTAATTTCAGCCTGTTTTTGGCCTTTATAGCCTCATTTCATGCGCTTTTTCAGGCTTTTTCAAACTTTTCAGGTTTTTTCATGGATGATCATTCTCATGCCTGATAGTGTCTTAATCAAATTGTTTAAACAATTGAAATTAAAAACAAAATTGAGTAATAGGAACTAGTTCAACTAACAACATCAATCGATAATCTTGTGGTAAGGCGGTGTCCTAAACTCTCCCACTGAAAGAGCAGTTTTATTTTATCTTCAGCGTGTAAACACCTTTGTAGTTCACTAACTGAGACTGTTGAATCTTGTTGTATTAGAATACTTTTGTTTAATTCTTTCAAAATGATAATTCCACTTGTATGACGCTTTCGTTTTGAAGGCGGTGCTGATCACTTACTTGAAGCTGATGGTATATCTTGAAGCTCGTAGTTTGAATTTTTAACTTCTTCTTGGAGTTCATCAGCTGATTTTTTTAATGTTCCAAGTTGTGCATTCTTGTGAAGTCTCCGGCAATCACAACATTATTCCTTATATGTTAGAAAAATAATTATCAAGCACAAATCACATGGTTTTATTTAAAACACTCTCATAGTGACCATAAAAACGAATAAAAACATCTGTTTCTCAACACGTGATATTCAAAATTCCCGGGCGCCGAGTGCAATGATGTCCCAGTAATACAATGAAGGCTGACAACAATTGAACACAAATAACCATTACGTCATTGCACTTAGACAATTTCGGTGCAGGAATTTTGAATATCGGGTGTTGAGAGCCGACTGTTTTTATTCGTTTTTATGGTCAATATGAGTTTGTTTTAAATAAAACAATGTGATTCATGCTTGATAATTATTTTTCTAACATATAAGGCATAATGTTATGATTGCCGGAGTCCCCCTTTAACTACCTCACTGATGAGTTGTCAGTCTTTTTAAATTGATTTGCAATTTTTCCCCCACTAAGATACGATATCACCTTCTTCGCTTGAAGCCATATGATAAAATAATGTGTTAAGCCTAAGCAGAATAGTGTTGGACAAAGATTATCTGAAGGCAATGATTATTTTTAATCTAAAAATAAAGATTTTTAATCTTTCTTCAAACTCTGTCGAAAGAAGAAAATTCCATAGTGTGTACAGGTCTAATGTGTAGCTTAAACTCACCACTTTAATGTAATTGTCCATACCCAATGACATCCACAAGCTCAGTTGCCATTGCTGGTTGTTCAGGCCATGCATATGTTTAAAATATGTTTGAGAAATATTGGGTTTAGCCTGAAAAAGCTTCTCTGCCTCTTCGTAAACTTCCCTTGCCATCTCTGCAACCATGAAATAAGTGCATAGGCTCTCTGTTCCCTTGGTGTCCACATTTCTCTGCCAAAGGTCAGTGTCAGATCAGGGGTATCCACCATCAGCTCTATAATAGCCACCTCAAAATCTTGCAGGTGTTTGCAACTCTTAAACTCTCTACATTATTTAGATCTTTGTAAACGTCTTCTTCAAGCTTGTCATCTTCTTTCAGCTTCTTCAAAGATGCTGCAACATTGTTGCCACTTAATGTCAGAAAGTTTGATCTTTGTGGAGCCTGTGGGTCAAAGAACTGAGCCCCCATCTACTAGCACAGGCAACACTGTTGGATTAAACCCACAATTGAGGAGTGGGTCTTTTGACAACTGCTCCACAAATTTCTCATCCAGTTGGCGAATCAAAATGTTCTTTGGGTGGCTCCTTAAGCCTGTCAACAGGTACTCTGAAACCTCCAAGAGATTTTGCCTTTATGTTCTGCTCTATTGAGGTCTTTTGCTTAGTTATTTTCTGCCTCTTTGGAAGCCCCAGGTTTTTGTTGCTCTTTCTTTTCTTGGTATCTTTATCCTTCTCTTTCTTATCCGTCTTCTTCTATGATTTCTTCTTCGCATCTTCATTTGGTTGAGAGTCATCTTCGCACCCATTTTCTTTCTGTGATGTGCTTGCTGCTTCATTTGGTCGACAGCCAACTACAATTTTTGACTGAATTTTTTTTTAAATCACATTTTTTGGTAATGTCAGTTCAAACCTGCATCTGGCATATGGCACTCATTAAAAAAAATTTATGGTCCTCTTCCCTCTTTATCTCAGGCTCATCAACAGCTGCAAACAATCACACTTGACCAAGTTGTCTATGGTGATGCGCCTCTGTAAAAATAAGAATAACAAAGCAAAATGAAAATAAAAATAAAATACTGAACTCTCCAAGAGATTTTGCCTTTATGTTCTGCTCTGTTGACTTCACAACTGGCCCTGTAAGCTTACTACGTATCGATGTTCATGCTCCATTGGAACGCTGTACATCTCGCCCCCGATCTCCCCCCAGGTCCATGATTATCATGATACCATACAATCAATCATGCAATCATGGCAATATTATTCGTAAAACCCAACAATAATAATAGCCCTCGCAGGGTCAACCTAATGGCCATTTCTGGCAAATTCTGAGTAGTCATAATACACTCTAATAAGGCATTACAAATGAATAATTTAGAAGCAATACAAGAAGTTTGAACTACATCATCGAGAGTGGGAATAAAATTGTGGGTGAAGTAAGGTGCAAGTTACGAGAATTCCAAGTGACCAAGTTAGTTGCTCACTGTGCAGCGAGACAACAAAAATGAAGTGAATGGTTTGATTTGAGTTCACCCACCTCTTGATTAGCGTCTCCTTGAACCTTCTCATGGTCTGGGACGTTTCTTTCTTCTTTTGGCTATTGAAGACATCCCTCCAATTTTCTAGTCGCACTTTCATTGCAATAAGCTGGAAAATCTGGTGAGACCATCCTGCTCATTTCTGGCAATCAGGAACTGAATGAATGTGCGGTAGTAATAGATGGCCTTCTGCTTAGACTTGGCCAGCTGTGGAGAGAAGTCCGTGTTTAGTGCACCATGTTTTCAGCAAGTGCTGTACAAATGGCATATCTGTTTGCCCTGCACAGCCCTTGCAGATCACCATCAGGCTTTTGGGGCACCAATGCCACATAGTGGTTGTATCGCTCTTCTCTTGTATCTTCAGTTGGTGTAATGGGAACTAAGAGTATCCACAATGGTATATCTGAAAGAACTGTATATTCACTGCATAGCTGTATGGTGTGACATCCGCTCTCCATTGACCTTAATGTGGCTAGCAGAATAGGCTTACCGAAGAAAGCAGATGCTGAGGCCCAGGTCCAGCACAGTCCTTTCTATTTGAGGGATTTCATCAGGGTAGTCCTTCTTGGTGTTTTTAGCCTGGTACATCTTCCTCAACAATCTGAAGTGATCTAATGACTCTTTAACCAGCTTCTGCTATCCATCATTGACGATTAGCTTGAGGACAATTTTTTCATTTTTTTTTTTCGTCAAACAGCATCCGAGAATAGTTACCAGGCATCATTAACTGTTTTATGGAATGCCTATATGTTCATGGATATAGTCATCAAACCCTGCCTTTGTTTGCGTCTAACTTAGTGATCTTTCACATCAGATTTTGCATTTCATGTTCCTACATTAGCAATCTCTCTCACTATGATCTTTTTGAAAAAGATGCCCACATTGATGTCGGCGTGTGATGCATGTGTGACAATAATAAATGAACACATAAGATAGTAAAGTTGGTGATGTTGAAAGACTATGTTACTTTTAAGTGAGCTAGTTTTTATGAGTGAAGGCAGTAAGCTAAGAGCACAAGTTCATTGTGCACCTGTTTGGGAGGCAGTTTTTTACTGCAGAAAAACACTTTGCACATATCTTGTTACTTACCTGGGAATAGCCTCCAAACTCACATAAAGTCATTATCTTGATTTCTGGAATGTACCCAACTGTTAATTCAGTTGTGAATGATGGATCACCAATGTCACCTGTTGCCAAGACAACCTTAACTCTGCATGTCTCGCACATAGCTGTTATGGATAAATGATCTGCATAGGTACCATCTTTGGATAGTGCTGTAATGTAAGTGTCCAAATCTGTGTCATCACTTAGAAACTCTTTCAGAATTGCCACCTTGTCCTGTTTCAAAATTCAAAATGTTGAAAACTACATTTTCAATGGTTATTTCATTTCTTTGAATAAATAGTTGAGCAGAATATTATTAATAATCCACTAGCATCCACACATATAGTCATCAAACTCTACCTCTGCTGCGTCTAAGTGGTTCACATCAGGTTTTGCATCATATGTTCTTACATTGGCAATGTCTCTCACTATATGATCTTTTTTTAAAAGATGCCCATATTGATGTTGGCGTATGATGCATGTGTGACAATAATGAATGAACACATGAGATAGCAGTTGATGAAGTTGAAAGACTTGAAGGAAAGTTGAAAGTAAGCTAGTTTTCACAAGTGAAGGCAGTAAGCTATAAGAGCACACATTCATTGTGTATCTGCTAGGGAGGCAGTCTGGTCATATTAAAATGATTATGGAGAATATTTATAGTGTTGCATATGCGTATGATGGGGCATGATGAAGAGACGGTGAAAAAGAAAAAAATTATATATTATTACTGTGAAAGTATGCTTTCCCTTGATCACTGTGGAAGATAGAAATTCTTCAAGTAACAGCTCAGAAATGATGCCTGGCCAGCCTGCATTTAGCATGGTCATGTCAATCATTGTGTGTAGTAGTGACATTCGGGCACCTTTTCATCTTAAAAATGAACAAAATTTATGTATGAATAGCAAAAAAAATCAAGATTTGTTATAAGCATGTGTAACAATAATGACTGAAGACATGAGATACTAAACTATTTAATTATTAGTGTTACTTCCAGTGCTTCTGCTGCATGAAGCGAATATAAAAGCATACATTCATAACCTCATTAATAAACACGATGTGTGCGATCCAATTACATTTAGTTATTTGTGAAAACACGAACGCAAATCGAGGTCATTAATATCTCACAATTGACCGCAAAATGCGTAATTGTTCCAATGTCGCACACAATTGACCGGCGTTTGCGTGTTGTTGTGCGTCGAACAAACTCTTGTGCGCTGGCTGCCGTATTTGGGGTGCGCACTACCGTATTTGCACAGATTGTGATACGCACTTTTGTTATTGGTCGTCCTGTTTTAGCCTGATCGATTTTTGGAAAGGAATGATGTAAAAATCATCTATTTTTATAAACTTTTGAGCAAAAGTTTGTTATTTTGTAAGGTGAAGAGATCAAAGTGACAGTTATGAATGAGGTTAATAACTTTGCATCGGTAATTTGTTGGGCATTGTGAAAAATCTAAACATTTTGCTTTGGACCTCGGGATATCCCTCGGTTCCAAAGGCAAAATGTTTAGATTTTTCACAATGCCCTCCAAATAACCGATGCGCAGTTATTAACCTCTAATTATTGACCTGATCTGAAATGTGATCTGTTTTGAAAAATAATATATCAAAGCTAAAAAGGAGTGCTAAAGAATATATGTAATTATTTCTGGTCATATTAAAATAATTATGAAAAACATTCATGTTGATGCATAATTTTATGATAGGGCATGAAGTGAGGGTAACTATGAACTTGAAAGTGTAAAGTTGTCATCTTTCCAAGTAGTAATGTGGCATTTTGTATTTTTTGGTTTTGTAATAAGTGCCACATGTGATGATTTGTCTGCTCTTGAGCAATTAGTTCCGCATTAGCATTAGCCTCAACCACATATATCATCTCATAAACTATAAACCATAGCTAAAGGGAATGCAAGAAATCGGATTCCTATATACATTATGAACACAGCTATCAGGATATGCCCATTTCTTTTTCTTACAGTGCCGACTGATCTCCTCCGCCATCTTGCCCTTACTGTTTACAAATAAGTACTCCTGGTCAGCGACGCAGGGCAGTCTGACTTTACAGTGGTGACTGTGTTATGGCGAATATTGATCAGAGTCTCATTCTTCATGATTCCTGTTGTCTGTTGAAAGTGCAGTGTCAGCTCACGACTGATCTTCTCGGCCATCTTGCCCTTACTGTTTAAAAATAAGTACTCTTGGTCAGCGACGCAGGGAGGTCTGACTTTACAGTGCTGACTGTGTTATGGCGAATATTGATCAGAGTCACATTCTTCATGATTTCTGTTGTTTGTTGAAAGTGCTGTGTCAGCTCACGACTGATCTTCTCCGCCATCTTGCCCTTACTGTTTAAAAGTAATCCTGGTCAGCAACGCAGGGCGGTCTGACTTAATCTACATATAACTTGAGCCACCGTGGCTCCAGACCATCTATACACATAAATGTTGTGCCATGACTGGTAAGAGGCAAGGTTTATTGGAAACATTTGCATGAATGGATAGCTATCCATAACTATAGTTATAATTGTTGTAATGTGTTTACAGTAATGATTTTCTTCTTAAGAAAAATGTTGTTAGCCAAATTTAGCTTTGAAATGAAATTTAAACACAGAAAAAGTAATAAAAAACCATTAATATAATTTAATAATAAGTAAAAACTATAAAAAATTTTGACCCTGATTTTGGCCAATTTTTGGTCGGTCAGTGGAGGTCAAGAAAACAAACTTTTTTTGCCTTACACAAATTGAATATAAAAGCAAGAAAGAAAATGGCCATGGTGTGTATTCACCTGTTTTGCTTGTTTGATATATGGAACCATGTCCAAGTTATTATTGATCATCAGCGTAACGGTGATGGACTTTTTGTTTAGATTATGTTTTGGCGCAGCTCTTGTTAAATCAGATAGGGCCTCTTGATCCTTATGAATAGAGCCAGCCACTTCATCGTCAATGATGAATTCATCTTACATTGATCTGATGCACAGATCTGATTGGACATGTCTGATATCTCTGGCTGGACATGTCTGATATCTCTGGCAGAACTAGCTGTAGGGCAGGTTTGAAAGCTTGTCATCTTTTTTCAGGTAGTTGTCCAGATCAGACTCCTTTTCAATGTATGGCATCCTTATCCTCAACTTCTACAATGTTTTCTTGGTGATATGATTCAGGAACTTGCTCCTGCCCTTCTTAAAGCCAGTAGGGACAAACACTGAGGTGATGTTATTGTGAGTCAGATGCAGAAGTGGGAAAAGCTTGTATATATCGCACATTCTCCTGCCTGTCTGTTTGTGAGGACAATGTTTTTTTACTGTTTTAAATAATTGGAATCCAATTCATCCTTCATATAATAGTCAGTTATATATATGATGACATTGTTTGTGAGAAATAATATTTGTGAGGGTTTGAGGTTTGCTTGAAGCCAGTAGGGATAAACACTGCTCAGTGGTTGGTTTTAGGAATCTGCTCCTGTATTTCTTGAAGCCAGTAGGGATAAACACTGAGGTGATATAATAGTGAGCCAGATGCAGAAATGGGAAAAGCTTGCAATATATCTCACATTCTCCTGCCTGTCTATTGGTAAGGAAAACGTTTCAGCAATGTAAAGATTTTTTACAAACAGCAAAAATGCATCACAAGTATTGAAAGCTGGAAATCTGTAATCAAATTCCACAATCACATCCTCAATGTTTTTTTGAACTAGCTTGTTTCTGGGTACGATATTCCTTCAAAGTTGGAAAGTGAAGCAAGGTACCCTGTTCAATATTTTGTCTGTGTGATTTCAAGAGTGCAAAGTCCACAGATGTTGTAAAGCATATATATGCAGCCAGCAATTGGGAACTAGCTGGTCCATATCCAAGCTCTTTACGTTCCAAAGCAGTGAAGTAGAACAAAGAGATGAACATGAAATGAGATGCTAGAAGTTAGCTCTTCAAGTGTCCCTGTTGCTCAAAAAAATTTAACATTATGATGAACAGCATTTGAAAATGTTCAGGTTGGCATTCCATGCTTTAAGGGCTGGGGTATGAGCGTTTGGACAGTATTTATTTTGGGACATTAGAGCACATCAGACATATCGAATTGCATTCTGAATACTGAAGAATGTCATTCTGATATCAAATAATTTTGATTTTTGAAATTAGCAATTTAATACACATTTTATGGCAAATCATTAAAATTGATATTTTGATATTTAACAGTACTTGAAGTAAACTTTATAAATCTGATGATTTATACTTAAAGTGTATATAGGTGGGATGAAAAGCCGATGATCAATTGAAAATTTTGACCTTTCGTATTGAAGATATGGATTTTTTTTCCCAAAACACCAAAAAAAATTAGGTCTTTTTGGAAAAAATCCATATCTTCAATATGAAAGGTCAAAATTTTCAATTGACCGTCGGCTTTTCCTCCCTGCTACATACACTTTAAGAATATATCATTAGATTTATATAATTTACTTTGAGGACTGTTATATATCAAAATTTGAAAAATATCAAATTTTTATAATTTGTCATAAAATTTGTATTATATTGTGATTTTTAAAAATGAAAATTATTTGATATCAGAAAGACATGCTTCGTATTCAGAATGCAATTCGATAGGTCTGAGGTGCTCTCATGTCCCACAAAAAATACTGTCGAAACGCAATAAACGCTCATTTTGGATCCCTTAATCCACTCTGGGTTGTAGTTTCTGATCAATGATCTTGTCAATATCTCTCTTGAGAATAACAGTGTAGCCTTTGGATGACAGACTGAACACTTCAAAATTTTGATTCATGCAAAGATAAAGAAAGTCCAAAGTGCTGTCGATGTGGTAATAATCATTCGGCAGCATATGCAGGTTGTAGAACGATGCAAGTTGAAAAAGAAATACAGAAAGAAAAGGTAAACAACCACATGTCATATTCCGAGGCGGCTAAAGTGGTCAAACAACGGGCTTCGGGAAATTATGGAAGAACTCAAATAGTTCAGCTATGCCATTCTTTGCTTTGTTCACTTTCTTGATACAATCAGTCCCTACTTTATTCAGTGCTTTTGCTATTTTAGTTGGACTTGCCTTGGACAAATTAACATCTGCACTCTGTATTATAACAATCACTGGTTTTGGGTCATGTAGGTTTGGCTGCCTAACTGTTGGAGGTGCAAACTCATTCGGCAGCCCCTCACTGTCCCCTCCGCTGCTACTGCTTCCACCAACAGAGCCACTCCAGCCACGCTTTCGTTTCTTAATATCGTTTGGACCATTCCTCCGACGACTGCGTGACTGGCGTGGCCTGTCAGTAGCCACAGCAGCAGTATCATGGTATGACAGCGAGGAGCCGCCTTCCAAATCCACTTCATTTTGCTGTACATTCAACAAATGCCTGACAGCCGTTGTTGTTTCCTGACATTCCATATCCTCACCATTATTATTCATGGTACCCCTGTCTGGCCCCGGGCCGGGCATGCCTTCCACGTGGCTTGGTTGTCGTTAAGCGAGGCCAAAGGTTAAATCGTTGGCCGTATACAACGTCAACGACAATGAACAAACAATATCCCAAACAAATATTGGACCTCGACAATGCTGTAATTTGGAACCTAAACTCACCTGCTTCACAACCATACGATTCCTACATGTTTTTCAAGCCAGTATTTCCAATTACCTGATACTTTTCCTTTTAATCTCAATCCTTGATAGAACTGCCTGATTTAATGTCCAACCAAGGTTCAAGTAGTGCAAAAGCAATTTAGCCTTGTGTTGTTGCATTATTTTGTATCCAGCAGCCAATGTAAGTCTTACCTTGCCCAATGACATTGTTTTCCATGCAGGCACAGGAATATCTTTATCATCTATTAGGCATGTTTTCCCGGGCATGTTTTCAAATATTTGTGTAGGTTTCCACCTACTAAAACATTTCGCATGTTTAGGTCTAGTGACAAATAATAACAAACCTGTAACCAAACTCATGATAAAACAAACTAAACTTATTAGCCTGGTCAACTTGGTGTCAACAAGTTTCCACTGTATCTTCTTGCATAATATCTTCTTGCATAATTATCCCCAGACAGAATAAAACAACACGTTGACAACTTTTTTGCGACTTCTGTCGACATAAGACATTAGAAAAGGTCAGTGAATTTATTTACCAAATTGTTTTTTGAAAAAAGAAAACTGGAAGAAGCCATTTACAAGAGCAGCCCAAATTTGAACAAGCGATTGCTGGGACTTTACTTTTCTGGTGGTTACCTAAAAGTAGCAAAAAGGGGCAAAACATTGCTAGCAAGCAAGAGACAACTTTGTTGGTGTGAATATACCTCATGACAAACTCCGCCGGGACAAACCTGGAGTACATGTAAGTTGACTCATAAAAAGCAAAGATAAATATTAAGGAGACAACTTTACCCGGTATGAAAATACATGGTGAGCTCCATTCGTGAATACCTATAGAGCCGGTTGCTCACTAAAATGCCGCAGTCTTTGCAAAGCTGAGGCCTTCAAAATATAAAGATATTGATCAAAGCATGATCTCAATAAAAAAGCAAACATTGAATGGCTGAAACCTTTGTTTTTCAAAATACATGGTGTGCTCCAAGAGAATTCTGAAGCCATAATTGCTCTTCAGGAAGATTACCTGATAGAAAAATAATTGTTTTTGAAATAAGCTGGTTAATTTTAATCTGAGAACTACACTATTACATTAAAAATCAAAAATTTGGACAGAAAAACTGCCTTTTACACACGTCAATTCTGCAACAAGTATCGAGTAGCATTGCCATCAATTTTTGGTGAATATTTCTACTTGGATGGCATTGCTACTAGCCTCGTAATAGTAATAACCACACGCTCGACCTTATCACGAAGCCTCAATAATGACCATGATAATTCTTATACTCGCTAATTGCAAATATTTCTAATTTTGTTTTGAATAAGCATAATATCTTGCAATGAAAATGTTTTCTCCTCCACCATTAATGGGTGTGGTGGGTGGGAGAAAATAATTTTCACCAATCTCCTCTAATGCTTTACGACAGAATGATGCTCCTGTTCACGAGCATTGTGCCGAAACAAGCGATGCCGTCACACGTGATTGAATCCCAACGCGCACCAACGGATCACGCCATTGGCCAAGGCTAGTTCCCGGAAAACATGACCTTTGACCCGGCCTGAAACTTTTTCTCTGCAGGTGATAAATTGAGTTTCACCGCGATATACTGCTGATGAAACTGTATTATCCCCAGACAGAATAAAACAACACGTTGACAACTTTTTGCGACTTCTGTCGACATAAGACATTAGAAAAGGTCAGTGAATTTATTTACCAAATTGTTTTTTGAAAAAAGAAAACTGGAATCAGCCATTTACAAGAGCAGCCCAAATTTGAACACGCGATTGCTGGGACTTTATTTTTCTGGTGGTTACCTAAAAGTAGCAAAAAGGGGCAAAACATTGCTAGCAAGCAAGCAAGAGACAACTTTGTTGGTGTGAATATACCTCATGACGAACTCCGCTGGGACAAACCTGGAGTACATGTAAGTTGACTCATAAAAAGCAAAGATAAATATTAAGGAGACAACTTTACCCGGTATGAAAATACATGGTGAGCTCCATTCGTGAATACCTATAGAGCCGGTTGCTCACTAAAATGCCGCGGTCTTTGCAAAGCTGAGGCCTTCAAAATATAAAGATATTGATCAAAGTGGCTAATTAAATCAGTAGCTGCCGCTCTTTTTACCGCCCATTCCAAAAAGGTTGAAAATGTTTCGAAAAGTGCCGGAGAACAAGACGCCCCCCATGGGTAAAGCTTTGTCCACAAAGTATTGGTCCACAACTTTAATACCCAAAAGTTGAAAGTCACTTGGATGAACCGGCAGCAACCTGAAAGCTGACTCGATATCGGCTTTTGCCATTAAGGCGCCTTTCCCAGCCCTTAATACCAATTGCACAGCTAGGTCAAAACTAGCGTATTTAACCGTGCACATGTCTGGATCTATCCCATCATTAATGGATTCACCATCTGGATGCGAAAGGTGTTGTATAAGCCTAAATTTGCCTGGCTCCGCTTTTGGAACTAAGCCTATTGGCGACACAATTAAATCCATAATGGGTTTGTAAGCAAATGGACCCGCTATTCGCTTTTAACTTAACCTCTTTAGAAACTTTCGCCAATGCCATTTCTGGATCATATAACGAGATTTGAGGTTAGACGCTTCTAGGTGCATTACGTTTCCCTAAATAACCTAATTTAAATCCATTTGTAAAACCCTCCTTCAAAACTTGGGCTGATTTTGAATCGGGGTATGAATCTAACAAAGGAATTAATGCTGCAAGTTTTATAGGCGAGGGATATTTGCAACAAATACATGTATCAGTGCAAATTCCATTTGAAGCACCCAACCCTGACTTAATTTCCCTTCTTGCAATTTGTTGCTCCATGACCTTGTTCTTTGCACCGTGTGCAATTGTGGCTGTATGCACAATTTTTGCGCATGCACCCGTTGCTGTTAAAGTCGTAGCAAATTCGTCTGGCCTGTGGTGTGCTACCCCTATATGCTTGGCCCCTGTTTCCAAATTGCCGGCGCACTCCCCCTGAGTATGATCCCCTTGTATTTGTACTGAAAAGGAACGAAAAATTGTAGTTCCTGTTCCTGCTGTGACCGGTGCCGCACCAAGCATGTACATAAAGGGCCCACAATTCCCCATCTAATATCGCCCATGATCTTTGTGGCTGCCCTTGTTGTCTCATACGAAATTGTTGGTCGTACGACCGCCAACCCCAGCCCTCGAACCTTGATGCTGCTGTCCGAATGAGATGCGCATATTTTAGCATCTCTTGGGCCCTATTTGGTTGCGCTTCCAAGTAAATGGAACTGAACATCAGAAACGCATTAGTCCATGAATGAATTGATGTAATAAACCGCTTTGGTTTATTGCTCTTCCAAACAATTTGTCCCCCTTGATTAACAGCAAGCGCCACCCCCTGTTCATCAAATTGCTTCCATTGCTGATCAGGGTCGCTTTTTTCTAACAGAGTAGCGAAATCAACATACTCCCCATTGATAATTTTAATCTAATTTTTTGCGGTACGGTTGACCCCAAGGGACTACATACAGAAACTAGTGGTTCAAAACCCAACTGCTGTTGTGCAATAGCTTCACTACTCATGGCTGCCGCATTTGCATCCACATGAAACGGCACAGTGTTAATACCCCCACCCCAATTCACGAATGCTGCATTTGAATTCATTGGTTGTGTACTAGAAGGCAACATATTAATTGATGATGCATTTGCATTATTATTTGATAATGCATTGATTGACGAAGCGCTCGCATTGGGTAATCTATTGATTGCAAATGCCCTGCTATTATTATTGGGTAGCCCATGATTGACGAGGCACTTGCATTGTTATTGGATGAGGTATTGATTACCGAAGTACTCGCATTGTTATTGGGTAACATATTGACTGAATGGTTGAATGAAGAAGCACTCGCATTGTTATTGGGCAACATATTGATTGCTGAAGTGCTTGCATTATTATTATTAACAATTGACAACGGGTTCACTCCACAAGCTGAATTAGGATTATCATGGATATTGCTATTAAATATACATGTTAATAGTCTATTTGCCATGCTTGCTGCTTGTTGTGGTTGCTCTACTACTGGTGGTACTTGTATTGGTAATTGAGGCTGTGCCTGTTGTCCTTGGTTCTGCCCTATTACTGGTATTGGTAGTGCTAACTGAGGCTGTACCTGTTGTCCTTGGTTCTGCCCTAGGTTTTCCCCGTATCCATCAACTTGCACCTGTTGTTCAGCATGTTGATTCACATTCGGCAGTGCTGGTTGTTCGTTGTGTTGCTGTTGTTGTTCAACCATGGCGGGCTCATTCAAACTGTCTATCCCCGCATTTCTGGCCTGGCTTCTCGTCAATCTTCCCCTTCCTCGTCCGCGACCTCGACCTCGACCTCGCCCAGTCCTTTGTTCAGTTTGTAGGTCTACCCCTCTCAGGTTTGAACGTTGGTTTCGATTAGTCGCCTTACGTTTCCCCATGATAATTGTTTATTTTTTCCAAAGTAGCAAAATGATATATGCAGAATTCTCCACCTATCGAAAATATATTTACCAAAGTAGCAAAATGATGTCCGTCTCTTGAACGAAGTTACAAACACAACTTCACACGTCCAAACTCGATGAACTCGATTAGGTACGCTGTTGGTATTTCTGAAGAAATCTGCTGTCAAAACTGAACGAACTTGAGTCCCAATTGAGTATAATGTGACTGAGTTTGACGATGATGAGCTATGAGCTATGATGATTCAATGTAAATGATGAGAGAAAAATAATTTTCACCAATCTCCTCTAATGGTTTACGACAGAATGATGCTCCTGTTCACGAGCATTGTGCCGAGCAAGCGATGCCGTCACACGTGATTGAATCCCAATGCGCACCAACGGATCACGCCATTGGCCAAGGCTAGTTCCCCGGGAAAACATGACCTTTGACCCGGCCTGAAACTTTTTCTCTGCAGGTGATAAATTGAGTTTCACCGCGATATACGCGATGAAACTGTATTATCGTGCACTTTCTTTAATGGACAAATATTTTAACACACTATTTAAAAATAGTAAATACATGAAAATGACAATAAAATGTTGCAACTGTTTTAGTCATGCTGTCTGTCATCTCTGTAGATCAGGACACATTCACTAGCAGGTTAAGTTTAATACATCTGTGTGTGTGTTATCTATGCACAGATAGATTACAAGACATGTATTATACTGTTCTGGTTTCACTTGATTATATAAATATGATCTGATTTATCATCTGTACTGCGGTTGATAAGGATTATGCGATACTTGATGAATTTAAAATTTCTGTTTGACCGTCGGAAAAAGCGAGAAAACTATTTCTCGTAATTCTGTAGGTTAGATGTTTCGTGACAAATGTTGGTTTGTGGGGGTAATTCTGATATTTTTACTCACATTGTTTTTCCTCAGAGTGCCTGCAGTTGAGATATTCCATTTTCTGCTGAAATAGGCTATTTCTATATTCTATTTTAAGTCCAATTCTTGTAGTATTTGGCTTTGGCCAATGAAAAACCCAAAACAACAACTGTGCATTGGAAGTTCCATGTTCATACCCTGTTCCATCTCTCCCCCACACCAAAACCAGTAAGAAATGTTTATTTGCCCCCTGACTATGAAAGCTAGCTAATACCACTGGTTCCAAAGTCTAGGAATTATTGAGAATCAAATTTGATCCTCACTTAGTGCTTCATCAAACATTTGCAAACATAATAATATTAATAATAGTAGGGCTGTAAATATATTGAAACAAATTCATCAGGATTGTGAAGTAAACTAAAGTTTTTAATTATGTAGTCAAATCCAATGAAATTCTACTCACTTAGACAGTTTCGTCTTCCTGGTCGGAAGATATATATGATCCACTACTAAGAACTGTGCACCCTAGGGATGAGAAGTCTCGCGGGAAAACCAGTGGATCATCTCATTACTGAAGAAGTCTTCCGACCAGGAAGACGAAACTGTCTAAGTGAGTAGAATTTCATTGGATTTGACTACATAATTAAAAACTTTAGCTGTAAATATATGTTTTGATCATTAAAGGTGGGTAACCTGATTGACAATCTCATCCCTCCACTTTACCTCATCAAAATGCTGATTTTGGTATCAGATGAAAGCTCATATTTTTCTCATAAACATATTGAAATTTGGTGTTCCAAATCGGTAAATCATCAAAAAACTGTTGGCCAGTTTGTTGATGATATCTTCGGAAATACACTGAGTTGGAACTTCTAGTTTCAATATGTTTATGAGAAAAATAGGGCCTTCACTTGAAATCAATATATTACATGATCATGATGATTATCATCAGTAAAAACACCATAGCCTACCAAAATCACGTTGCTTAAATGTCGGTAATTCCAATAGGAATTAGTCACATTTACAAAAAACATTTACATGTTCTTTTTGTATGAATGCTTGAAAGGGATGACATTTTATGTCAGTTTTAAAGAATTTGATTTTCCAAATATATCAGGTCACCTTCCTTTAATTTGATGAAGATCAACCTGCTTTCAAATTTATCCATGTTATTGATCTCATTAGTGAGAGAAAATTACCTTTTATTACTTTTTCAGCAGAGTGAGGCGTATGAAATCGTAAACATTTTGCCCTGTGAATCCATGGCTGCCAATTTCTGAATGGGTCCACCATATTCCTACACCTGTTTGATAAAATGGTAAAAAATATGATTAGTAGTAGTTTGAACATTTAGGAAACAATATCTGGAAATAGACTTATCATTATGCAGATTTCTTCTTTATGCTGCCAAAACTTGTTGAAAGTGATGCCCAATTTGCCAAGACATCTGTAGTCATAAAAATCCTCCGTGATTTTTCTGAGTTTTCTTGGATATGAATCAAAAAATTGCGATGTCGTTGGAAAGCTAATGCTGGAAAGTTAAGCCTGATTCACTTTCACTAGTGTTCTTCTTCGGACTAAAAAATCAAATACTTTATTAAGAAAATATCCATATTCAATGGAAGCTGAATTTGAATTGTGTCTATCTGCGTTGGGCTGGCATTGAGCAGGTAACCTATTGTTGACTTTTGTGGTATGTTACCAACAAGAGATGTATTGAAGCCTGTCCAGCTTAGTACCAATTTGGTTTCCTAGAATTGATGCACCAGGATATAGGCGTTATCCAAACCAATACACGCCAGCCCAAAATCCTTCTGCTTTCCTTCAAAGTAGGGATGTAGAAGAGTTTGTGGAGCTTCCACATTTGAATTCATCTTGGCCTACCCAGGTCAAAATTTGTGAGTCAACAAACCTGAAAAAACAAAAAATGCAAAAATTGTGTCCATCTGAGTTGGGCTGGCATTGATAACAGGCAGGTAGCCTATTGTTGACTTTTGTGGTATGTTAACAACAAGAAATGTATTGAAGCCTGTCCAGCTTGGTACCAATTTGGTTTCCTAGAATTGATGCACCAGGACATATGCGTTATCAAGCTTGGTGGGGAGATTGTTGGTTGATGCATGAATGTCAAGTTGTTTTGTCCACCTCAAAACCAATGCACATCAGTCCAAAATCCTTCTGCTTTCATTCAAAGTAGGGATGTAGAAGAGTTTGTGGAGCTTCCACATTCTTGAATTTCGTCTTTGGCCTACCCAGGTCAAAATTCATGAGTCAGCAAACCTGAAAAAACAAAAAAATGCAAAAATTGTGTCCATCTGAGTTGGGCTGGCATTGATAACAGGCAGGTAGCCTATTGTTGACTTTTGTGGTATGTTAACAACAAGAGATGTATTGAAGCATGTCCAGCTTGGTACCAATTTGGTTTCCTAGAATTGACGCACCATATGCATTATCAAGCTTGGTGGGGAGATCTTTGGCTGATACATGAATGTCAAATGTTATGGCCACCTCCAAACCAATGCACACCAGCCTAAAATCCTTCTGCTTTCCTTCAAAGTACGGGTGTAGAAGAGTTTGTGGAGCTTCAAAACTTACTCTCTTTGTTCGTTTCACAGGAACATGCCTAGGTGCAGTTGAAGGAGACAGGGGACTAAGATGGCGCTGAATGATGATGCTGTTGGTGTTGTGTGTGGTTCCTTTGCCAGAGAGCGTCTCTTCACCAAAGTCGTTATTATCCCATACCAGCGTAGTGAATTTCTCTGGAAGAATCCCTGCTGGTTTTGGATTTGCCTCTCGGGACAGTTGCTTAGTGGCAAGTGCCGTGTCATACTGCATTGTTACAGATGACAACTCTTAATGGCCTAATCCATTGAACAAACCTACCACCTGTGATGATCCAGTCAAATGACGCCCTGCTATACCCAATTCCATGCGTTTTGGTAGAGTAAGTCGGCCCCTTGCACATGGTATCCTGTGCAATGGACAACAGACGGCAATCATCTGCTTCATTCAGCTAAAAAGGGCTAGGGGTACTTGGCTCACTGCATACACCTACTGTCCAAGCAATGTGGTTGTATATTGTACAGCTGAAATGGCACTATTATTAAACATCCTGGCACTTGTTGGCTGTTTCCGCTGTTATTGGCCATGGTATATCTGTCTGTTGGTTGACACTGTCCACTGTGATTCCAAGTGATGGGCGCTGTGGAAATGCAGCCTCATATCATCCTGCACTGATGCGTAAGTTGTCTGTGTTACTAGTATATCACTCTTGTGAACGGCAGTGTCCACAATGTCACATCCAGCAAGTGAGTCAGCATATACAATGTTGTCTATAACAGGATTCGCCTTGAACAGTAGCTGTGGATACTTGGACTGGAGTCTCCTTATGAGGTTGTGCGATCTATAATTGGGAATATCAATTTCCTCCACTGATTTAACAAACTTGACAAAATGCCACCCCTAAGTTTAGGAAAGTGTCAGGATCTCATGTGTTGCCAAGATCCTGCTCTCAATGTATATCTGGCAAAAGGCATTGAATGCCTTAGTGGACATCATCTGCCTTGGGTGTACTTTGAATGGCTGACGTTGAAACATCAAGGCCAGGTAGCACCGCCTATGGTATTTGGCTTTGATAGCAATAAGATCTTTCCCATCAATGAGGCGTAGTATGTCAAACCTCTCTAATGCCCTTACCGTCTCAAGTAGTTTGCTGCTGACAAAGTTTCTGCCGATACAAGTTATTCCTGCCTTTTGACACCAGTTTTATGGTGCTTAATATATTTACCTGGAGAATGGCATTTACCTTGGGCCTAAACATGAGATTTCAATAAATACTTGTTCTTTTTAAATATATTTGACGAAATGCATCAATAAAAACAAAATATATTGCGACATTATTCCAAAACCGAGTGTGTTTCTAGCTTTACATTTTCATGCTCTTAACGATATTGCAGAGAATGTCTTCTGGTCTATCTTTGCTGATCTAATGGAACAGGACTCCAGACTTTCAACAGAGTCCTTTATCAGCAGATTAACTCCAGCTGTTTGATGGTGTCATCTCTATCTTTCAATTTTTCTTGTACCCGTCTATGTTGTTGAACCGTCACAGTTTTCATCTCTTGCTACTCTTTAACAATTGCTTGTGAGCCTTTCTCTACTTGGAAAGCTCTGCCTGTGCTGCAGCTAGCTCTTGTGCTGAATTAACTGACCATTTTAATTCTCGATGCACAAGACGTAGTTCACCGATATTTCCCTGTTGCTTTTTTTTCAAAATCCTGACAGTGCGTTTTGAAATTGGATATGAGGGCTTGTAATGGAAATATGGAATAGCTTTTGTCCATTCCTCCATTAATGGTTTGATTTGCTCAAACTTGCTTGTGGGCTCAGATATGTACCCATAGACAATGTATCTATGACATTTGAGTCATATGATCACATATTTTTGGCACCAGGGGACCCCCAAAATGACAAAACCGCACTTGCGGTTGAATAAATGACCAACTTTGGGTGCTCATAACTTAAAAAGGAAAGCAGATATTGGAACTTTAGAGCCAGATTCTGAAAATATGACATAAGGTTAGCTAGATTTCAGCTTTGTATCTGTTTAGAACAACAAGTTATGAGCTAGTAAAGTTGGTCAAAATCACCAATGACACTCGCGAGTGGCAAAAAGGGGGGTCCGGGCCAAACTTCAAACAGCCATTTCTCAAAAACGACATGGCCTATGAGGCCAATTTTTTGTATGGGTTCATTGTGGCCACAAAAGATTATTCTGATGGAATTTCATCAAAATCTGAGAGGGTCACCTGGGGACCCCTGGTTGATTTGACATGGCTTGCAAAACTCAACAGTATTTGCTGTTGGCATTGAGGAAAATCAGCATGTTCACATTTACTGCATCAAGTAAGTTGTGCTTCTTTTGTCACAACCTGCCCAGTGATACTGAACACTCTTTCGGATGGCACACTTGTAGCCGGGATCATAATGAAGCGCATAGTGACCTTCATGATGCCTTGTTGTTTGCCCCCATAACCCCCAGTTCCTCCTCACAAGCCGGAATAATATAATGAAGTGCATAGTGACCTTCATGAGGATGGGGTAAAAGTCTCGTCGGCTCTTCCACCACTGCATTGCATCTGAATGTGCTGGTGTATTTAGCTCTGCGCGGTAGTGGGATATCTCTCGCTCAACCTTGTAACCCACATCTACTGGGATCATAATGAAGCGCATAGTGACCTTCATGAGGATGGTGTAAAAGTCTCGTCGGCTCTTCCATCACTGCATTGCGTCTGAATGTGCTGGTGTATTTAGCTCTGCGCGGTAGTGGGATATCTCTCGCTCAACCTTGTAACCCACATCTACTGGCACCAGTTCCTCATGTAGCATATCTATATCAAAGAATGATGCCTTGTTAGCCCCCATAACCCCCGGTTCCACCTCACAAGCCGGAATAATATAATGAAGTGCATAGTGATCTTCATGATGCCTTGTTATTTGCCCCCATAACCCCCAGTTCCACCTCACAAGCCGGAATAATATAATGAAGTGCATAGTGACCTTCATGAGGATGGGGTAAAGGTCTCGTCGGCTCTTCCACCACTGCATTGCATCTGAATGTGCTGGTGTATTTGGCTCTGCGCTGTAGTGGGATATTTCTTGCTCACCCTTGTAACCCACATCTGCTGGCACAGTTCCTCATGTAGCATATCTATATCAAATAATGATGCCTTGTTGTTAGCCCCCATAACCCCCCAGTTCCACCTTACAAGTTGCCTCTATGCAGTGTAACGGTACTTAATGTAGAGCTTGTAAAGAACATGTCATAAACCTTCAGACATGTTCCAGAGGTGGTAATACACTCATCATACCTTTTATCTGTTCTTTACGTTGCCAAAATTCTGTAGCTATTCTTCGCAATTTTCATTTTCAATACCGTACATGTATCAAAAGCCAACATGTATGACACATCAAATTTATTTGCAAATGTTTATGTGTCATCAAATGTCATCTCCACATATTACAATTTGACAGGTAAAGACAGTTAATTTCAAAGAACACAATCTATAGTGTCGATGATTTAGTTCACCCCAAGTTCTATAGTGACGTCTATGCTTTTTCGCGGTTACCCTGCATAGCATGCTCACAAACCAACCATGTCAACACATGTGTGTACGCTTTGCGCGTCTAACTTAACATATGCAATTTGATACTACAACCAGCGAAATACAACCTACATCACTATCAAGCTTGAGGTGAACCAAAGTTTAGTCTGATCATACATGCAAAAAGGTCCCAAAAGGTTGGTCTCTGGTCACCTGTGCGCACATTTTTTAAAGGAATTATCCAACAAAATCATCACAGTCTGAAAATCATTTTGAAATTCATTCAGAAAAAAAAAAACACAGGGTGTTTGTTTTTTGTATTTCCATCTTCCAAAGAGACCATAATTGTTTTTTGGCTTAAGAAGCATATCTAACGTGTACATGTTTAGCACTTTTAAATTCAGTTCACAAATTTACCGAGCAATTGCAATTGTCAATGTATGTGTCTATTTTAAATACATAGTGTGTTGACGACAAATAAGTGCACCTTTTGCATGAGGGTCCTGTAAAATGCAAAACATTCTGTCCAATTTATTCACATAGGGATGTAAACTTTCAATAGTTTGTTCTGTGATCATCCCTATGGACTTTAGTCTTCGAACTTGACGTGGGACCTCAACAGCATGCAAAGAGATTAAGTTTTCTCTTCAAATTCTCATCAGGAAAGTTGACAGGAAACCAATTTCCGAAGCTCACACAGCGCATAACTAATACCTCAACCTCATGGGCACAAAACGTACGATTTTTATTATAGAGTTCATAACACTGTGCAAATTTGTTCAACAAAGTTGTTATTTTAACACACTGATGCCATGAGCTGAACTTAAGAGTTTCCATTTGGTGTGTTCATTTCAAGTGGAGAAAAAATACCTGCAAAATCGGGACCGATCAGCGACCCACTATGGTAAGCTGCTCTTTTCAAGTGTAGGCTACGCAGAACCTCATAAAATCTAGATTTGAATGGGCCCTTTAGTATCAGTTAACTCATCAGCAGTTTTCTTCAGTTCACCTTCTTGTGTTTTCAGAATTTTCTTTGTCCTTTCTATTTCAGTTTCATATTCTTTGATCTCTGCACCCAGTTTTTCAAATTGCGCCCTAACTCCTTGGGCAAGGTCAGTCTTATGGATGTATTGTCCACGGCTGTTTTTCTTGAAGAACTTGGCCCTGTCTTTAATAATATCTACTTTCTTCTTCTTTGTTTGCGCTATCTTGTCATGGGTAGCCTATAGCTTTCTGTTGAGTACCTGGCATTTCTTGAGGATGTCTTTCTGGTGCTGGAAGACCGCATCAAAGGCAGTATATTCTCCTTGTGCATCCTTAACCTCCTTATCCAATTTGATGGCAGTGTTTTCAACAATGTTCAGAATCTGAAGCCCTAGCCCAAGACTGATATGTAACGGACTGGTGCTGATTACATTTGTACGTCCACGGTGCACTCGGGACCACTAATTAGTGGGGGATGTATACAGTTATTATACTTTTGAGCATGTTTTTTGTTTTCTCCGCGGTAACAAATTCAGCGTATTTTGCGTGGCATCCATCAAAAGTCCTCAGAAAGTCCTCATCATCATACACTCATCATACCTTTTATCTGTTCTTTACGTTGCAAAAATTCTGTGAAGGGAATACAGACGTTGTTTGTATTTATAAAAATCCGCTGCTATTTTTCGTAATTTTCGAGCATACGAATCAGAAATGCTGATATGTGTCTCTTGCTTGCTTACAGCATCATCAATACATGGCTGAGTACCAGAAGTAGAAGAGGGTACATCATTGGCATCACCTCTTGAACTTGCAGCTTTTGCTGATGATCCAATGATCCAAGTAGCATATCATACAGAAGCCCAAATACAAAAAGAGACTAGACATAGCTGTGGTCTAACCCACGAACACAGCCATGTTGTGACCTCTAATGACCTTTGACCCCAAAATATATGAAAACGCCCATAGACCGTCACTATGCTACCACATAACGTGCGAAGATTATGATTTTCCTGGCTAATAAAATTTGTTGATGGTATTTGATTTAGACCGGAAGTATGTAGTAGGACTTTTTGGCACATTTTCACAAACTAATAACTGAAAAAGTTATCAGGGAATTGTGCATATTGTGGCCAAAAGGTTTTGTCGGAAAAGGTGGCCTAACCAAAGGAGGGCAGCTTCCCCTGTGTGAAGTATTATGTCCCCACACACCTGTGGGATGATTTTTACCATTTCATCAAATTTTCCCCTTAAAAGTAGTCTTTCACCCTTGCCCCCCCCCCCCTTCCCCTTTGCCCACAATATGGAAGAGTGCTGGCTACGCCACTTGATGATGTAGTGGCTCGAGGGGGGAGGGGTAGCATGGTATGATTCCCCATCCTTTCCTCAGGGCCGGATTTACCAAAATTTGGAGGCCCCCTAACGCACTGTGAGGAAGGCATGTGCACTCCAGTGGCCAAGTTCTTAGATCTTACTTAGATATTTGCGCGAAGCGCGTGAAAACATTTCAAATTAAGACTATTATAGCCCAAATTGAACATGCTGAAGCTGAATTTTGCTATATAACAGGCTATGACGCGCGAAGCGCGCACAAGTTTGCAATTTTTTAAACCTATTTTGGCCCAAAACGTGGTGTTTTTGGGAAGATGCACACTGCAAATTTGGGGGCTCCCTAAATTTGGGGGCCCTGGGCCCGGGCCCATCTGGCCCTATGGTAAATCCGGCCCTGCCTGTCCTGTCCTGTTCAGACAAAAAAATTCACAAACTCACTATGTGCCTAAATATACAATTTGTTTACCCCTGCCCCCGGTTTTCTGGTTTTAACAATACGCCCCCCCCCCCCTTTTTATTGGTTTGTCAAATTACCTCTTGGCTAACTGCCTTTCCAGCTCTGTGCTTCCATGCTTTATTTGTTCTGCGAGCCTGCCATGCCAATCAGGCCTCCCCTGAAACGTTGCTACTTGTAGTTCTGCAACCTCCTTCACTCTCCGTTTATTGAAAGTTATGAGGCGTACAAGGGTTAGGTGCTGCAGCCACTTATACTCTTTCTTGGTCAAGTATTTTTTGTTAAGTTCCGCAATTTCTGTTGTTAGGTATATTTTCAGGCTAGCCATATCTTGGCTGGTAGGTATGATGTTGTCATTTGCCCTTTTCGCCCTATACAATCTTTCCACCAGCTTGCTAAATCTGAAAGACACAAGGGTTTAAATTTAATATTTGATAATAATAAACAAGAATTTATAGGGGTTTGAGGTGATATTTCTTAAACTTCGTCAGCACCTGGCATTCATCACAGCTGAAATACACTTACAATATACCAAGTTTTTGAACAGGGGAGGAGCATAAAAATAGGGCTCTTAAAAGCTGTACGTACTATGAAAGTTCGAATGCAAGGTCATACAAGTTCATATGATCAGTCAGTCGGGAACATGCAATCTTTTCAATGATTTTTCCAATGAATGTCAAGTTGGCAACAGGCTGGTAGTTCTTAAGGACATTCCTGTTAAGTGATGGCTTCTTCAACAGTGGTTTGAAAATAGCATGCTGGCAACATTGTGCAGAGTTGAGATTCTACCATGCTATCAATAGCAGGATTCGGTCGTGTTAAGGCATCGTACGTTTTGTCCATCATTGATGTCATCGAAGGGAAGGATCTTACCCTCCATGAAGTCCGCAGGATGAGCTACTGCTTTATTCATGCTCTCCAATAGCTTGGTATAAACTTGAGGCATGTCAAGGATGTGTAAGTCTTTGTCCTCGAGTGAGTTTTTGCCACAAAGGGGCCGTCACAAATTTCGACACAAGGCCGAGTGCCTTGCACCCTGCAATATAGAAGGGCTCCTCCAAGTCCTCAGCAACACTCTTCAGCAGTTGATTTGTTGCTCCATTTTCCTTGAGAATGGTTGACATTTTGTCATGCAAAACATAAACAAAGCCTGCGTTGAAAAATAATATGTTAAAACGGTTGCCATGGAAGGGAACTAGCGGAAGGGAATTGAACATGTTTTCCCGTAGGAAATCCTTGATATATATCTTGAAAAGTCCATGAACACCAAATCCTTGACATATATCTTGAAATGCCCATGAACACCAGCTGCAGCACTCCCTCCTCTAGCAAACGCGCTCGAAGCAGTTTGAACAAGTCGCACAATCCCGTTTTTCTCCTGAGACTAGAAGCAGAGATTTTTGGCTACTGCGCCACCTTTGCTGTTTGCTTCTTGAAAGTGCTGCCCTTCCAGCTCCCTGGGCGCTTATTGGAATGAATACGGTACTTATAATGTAGTACTACAATTCACTCTAGATTATCTATATGCTATTGATCCCTGGATTGATGGAGGATTTCTTCTGTAAAGTATACATTTCAGCCTCCCTAGTTCCTTTTTAGATTCCTCACATTTGACATTAGGCAAATACCTTTGGCTGTTTACGGAGGCACATTGGTGACCTGACATCACTGATACTGGCTTGTCTGCCTTGATGGACATTAGGCAAATACCTTTGGCTGTTTACGGAGGCACATTGGTGACCTGACATCAATGATACTGGCTTGTCTGCCTTGATGGACATTCCAGTAATATCCATCATCCCGTAATGTAAATTATCCCACAATGGGATATTGGGCTACTTGATGTTTTAAACCATAGCATATATTTTACTGCTGGTAAGTTGACACAAGCTGATTGAAGATCAAGTGGATTACAATTCTGTGAGTTAAATTGCTGAACAATTGTACACAGTTTTTCAATTAATTTGTTGTTAGTTAAATTACTTAAATCATTGTCGTAGATGTCTAATATGTAGTATACATTTAAGTCTGGTTCCTCTTTGTGGTATCTCTTAAAGCAAGAACCAAAACAGCTGGGATCGTCTGTTGCCTGCATTTTCCAGTTTTTCAGCTCTTCGGAGGGCAAGATATGTAGCTGGATTTTAAAATGCAATATGCTCTGCAACAATCAGTAAACAGGTAAATTTGAATTCAAAATAGTGCGAAATTCTCCCAGGTTATTGAAGAATTGGAAATAGTGCTTGATGTTGTGTTCTGAAATGTTAGAAAATAAATCACAAAGCTGACTTCCTATTTCAAAGGTGTTTTTTTTTCAGTATGTGTAAGTAATAACCCTGATGAAAAGCTGCACAAATTTGCAATTGATATGCTTGTATCTCCCAGTTATACAGAAGTTTAATTTTCTCTGTTATGGAAGAACAGCCTTGCAGTGATGAAATTGATGGGCTAGGCTGTTTTGGTTGTAGAGAAGTCTTTAACTCCTCCAAAGAAACAACTCCCAGAAGGTTTTCTTTGCATTTACTTTTTATGCCTCCACCAGAGGTATTATTTCTGTCTTTGTTGCAGATTGCTTAGTTAAAGTTGCTGGTATATTTTCACTGGGTTGGTCTATTTGTGAAGCAGATAGAATATTCCCAGAGAGTATGAAGTTTAAAACTTCAGCAGCTTATTGTAGCTTCTTTTTGTAATGTTTCTGTGCTTTCAAATTGTGTTGTGTTCTTAAATTTGTGCAACTTCAACTGATGTGACTTTTCAGTACATTCTCATGTACATAGTTTAGTGACAACAGAATTGTCCAACACTACTGCATTGATGTCATTCACTCTAGATTATCTGTATGCTATTGATCCCTGGATTGATGGAGGATTTCTTCTGTTGCAAAGTATACATTTCAGCCTCCCTAGTTCCTTTTTAGATTCCTCAAAAGTTTGTACAACAATGCAAGACACAATGGTATCCGATCCTCACATAGACATTAGGTGAATTTTAAGTATGTGATACTGGGCTACTTGATGTTTTAAACCATAGCATATATTTTTCTGCTGGTAAGTTCACACAAGCTGTCTGAGGATTAAACCATGGAGGTATATAAATAAATGGAGAATGATCGCCAGAATTCTAATCTCTTAAGCGGAGATTATCCGATTACCTCTATTCAATGAGTCACCAAACTTGAATGACTAGCCACTTCAGCCAAGCTATTGATCTCCACGATGGTTATGAGACTCTACCATGGTTCATTGATCGTCACTCCCAAAATTTCCTCATAGGAATTGACCCTACATTGACCCGTGCGGAAGGCTTGTAAAGAGACTGTATAATGACGCTAGCTAGTCAATTAGCTGTTCAAAGTCGCCAGTTTTGATAGCTTATAGTTTCAATGTATGATTGTGCGAAAACCCGATGAAATTTGGATGTTCTGTTCTCAAGTTATGAAACTGTTTTCAACACTAGTTGTGCCGTAACTTGACAAATATACTTAGTTTTCATGTTCATATATTAAGCTTTTAAGGGGTCTGAGGGAGTTCAAATATAGTGCAAATGAAAGCAAAACGTTTTTACCTTCCGATTGTGAAAAAAATTATGTTGGGCCAATTTGGGCCAATTGAGTTAAGAGCGAGTAAAATTTACGGAAGTACTTGAATTCAGCTAAAATCTTTTCATCATCATTAAACTTCTCATTTTATAATAAATAATTATCAGTATTTAGGCCTAAATGATTATTAATATAATTAATTAGGGGCCATCATTTTCTTTGGAGGGGGGTTCCAAATAGGCCTATACCGGGGGTCATAACTTTTGGAAAGAAAAATAGGGGTCATAGCCTAATTTAATTTTTCAAGAATCATGACCAAAATGTAGGGGGTCACAATATGACCACAAACATATGCCTACGGATAGGGTGTTTATTTTATTCAAAAAGACTGATTTCAATGCAATTTTTTGGCGAAAATGACATTTTGATATTAAATTTTCTGAAACATGAGCACTTTCCAATAAACATTATAAGTAACTGCATTTAGCACCCCAATGAAATAAATGACCAGTGAAACAGACTTAACAATGTAATCAGCTTAACATAATCAATAGCCCTGAAATTGCCTATTCAACAATAATTGGTCATAACCAACGTAGTACAAAAGATGCTTGGCTAGATCATTCTCCATTTATTTATATACCTCCATGATTAAACTGATAACATTCCGGTGCTTTAAATTGCTGAACTATTGTACACAGTTGTCAATGTACTTCACTGTATGAATTGCTGAATATGTATGCACATTCATCCTTGATGATTTAGGGTCAATCACATCCCCCATCACATTAAAGGAGCTTTTATCTGAAGGGCCATGGAAGCAGCTCATCAAGGCCTTTGACATGTGACATAGTAGAGGAAACAACCCCTGAGTCACAACTTTGCCTCACCACTTGTTGAGTTCTACCGGGACACCGTGGTCATCAACACAATCTACAGCAGCTGGCAAACTGTGGTTGACTTGAAACTGTGGTTGACTTGTTTCCTGTTCCAGAGCTCCTTACTAGTTTAAAGCACTGGATTTCTGCTTGAAATATGACATAATTGGTTTGGATTGTTGTTTTGCTACACCTTTAGTCAAGCTAGTCCGAGTAACATCAGGAATGTCGTCCTCAAACCATTTCATGGCTGTTTGATGGTACTTCCTGTTTGAATGCACCTTTCTTTTGAACTCCAGATAGCACTCCCATTTGCTAACTGTTCTGTTGTTGCGAATTTTGTATTTTTTAAACAAGGACACCGTATTGTGTTTGTGACAGCTTATCTGAATATGTATTACCCTTGGATGCATGATGATGTGCCTTAGTACTCTCCGTGTTGCAAATCGGCGACTCCAACTGCTCTACAATTTCCTATCCTCCAGATAGCCCTTCCCTTTTTCTAACTATTTTGTTGTTGCTAATTTTGTATTTTGTAAACGAGGACACCATATCGTGTTTGTGATGGCCCAGTGCTAGAATGGAATACATATTTCGCACCTGGCTTTCAAAAAGCTGCATGAAGATGACCCAGAGACTGGTGAAAATTGTGGATATTTATCATCAATAAATGAATTCTTTGCAACACATTCCCAACTTTGATGGGTGTGATGGTTCCTGATCCAGAGGTCCTTACTAGTTTAAAGAACTTGATGTTTGCTTGTAATATGACATAATTGGTTTGGATTGTGGTTTTGCTACAACTTTAGTCAAGCTAGGCGTAATGCAAATGGCAGTGAACACTTTGTACATGGACACTTTGCTATAAGCAAGTGTATTCTTTGGTGACTTCAGGATCCCATAGATGTAAGCACCTCACGTTATTGGTTCCTGATCCAGAGGTCTTTACTAGTTTAAAGGACTTGATGTTTGCTTGAAATATGACATAATTGGTTTGGTTTGTGGTTTTGCTACACCTTAAATCAGGCTAGGCTTAATGCAAATAACAGTGGACAAATACATGGACACTTTGCTGTAAGCAAGTGTATTCTTTGCATTGCAGTCATATGGCAGTGGACAAATACATGGACACTTTGCTATAAGCAAGTGTATTCTTTGGTGACTTCAGGATCCCATAGATGTAAGCACCTCACATTATTGGTTCCTGATCCAGAGGTCTTTACTAGTTTAAAGGACTTGATGTTTGCTTGAAATATGACGTAATTGGTTTGGATTGCTGTTTTACTTCACCTTTACTCAAGCAAGGCGGAGTAACATCAGTACATCGTCTTCAACCCATTCCATAGCTGTTTAATGGTAATTCCTGTTTGAATGCACCTTTCTTTTGAACTCCGGATAGCCCTCCCTTTTTCTAACTGTTCTGTTGTTGCGAAATTTGTACTTTTTAAATGACACATTGTGTTTGTGATGGCCCAGTGCTAAAATGGAATACATATTTCGCATCTGGCTTTCAAAAAGCTGCATGAAGATGACTCAGAGATTGGTGAAAATTGTGGATATTTATCATCAATAAATGGATCCTTTGCAACGCATTCCCAATTTTGATTGGTTTGATATGCCACAAAACCACACAGTTTATCGGTCCAATATGTGTTGTATCCCGTGTTTGTTTCCATATTTCTGGTTGCCATTCTCACCAGCTTAGGGGGGTTCAGCATTGGACTGGTTGCCAACATTCTCATCAGCTTGGGGGTTCGCATTGGACTGGTTGCCAACATTCTCATCAGCTTGGGGGGGTTCAGCATTGGACTGGTTGCCAACATTCTCATCAGCTTGGGGGGTTGGTATCGCTCAATCAAGTGGGTACGCTCAATGTGGCGTAGCTGCTACGTATCATTCAGTTCATGTCGCCGCAGAACAAAATTCCTCGATAATTGTTTCTTTCCCCCGGTGAAATCATAAACAATCTAGAAACACTTGCAAAACACGACAAACATTTAGTGTAGCTTGGATATACATAGTGTAGTGACTTGAAATGTTAACCTGACTTTTCCGTGGTTGAGATCTCGCCGCATTAAGCGTGGTATGTTCGCTGCATGGAGCGTGATCGCTAGATGCAGCGTTCACGCCGGATCGAGCGTGTGGCCCCGACTGAGTTTAAAGGACTTGATGTTTGCTTGAAATATGACGTAATTGGTTTGGATTGCTGTTTTACTTCACCTTTACTCAAGCAAGGCGGAGTAACATCAGTACATCGTCTTCAACCCATTCCATAGCTGTTTAATGGTAATTCCTGTTTGAATGCACCTTTCTTTTGAACTCCGGATTGCCCTCCCTTTTTCTAACTGTTCTGTTGTTGCGAAATTCATACTTTTTAAATAAGACAATGTATCGTGTTTGTGATGGCCCAGTGCTAGAATGGAATACATATTTCGCATCTGGCTTTCAAAGAGCTGCATGAAGATGACTCAGAGACTGGTGAAAATTGTGGATATTTATCATCAATAAATGAATCCTTTGCAACGCATTCCCAGCTTTGATTGGTTTGATATGCCACAAAACCACACAGTTCCTGTTAAAGGTAGACAGCTTATCTGAATACATATTTTCCTTGGTTGTGTGATGTGTTGTAAATCGAGGACTCCTCTACATTATCCTGTTGGCTCTCTGTAGAAAATCCCTCGTCTGGTACAGGTATGTCTGTTTCATTTTCTTTAATTGAAGAGTTTCAGCATGTAAGCTTGTGTACATCGTTAACGAGGGGGGTGATGTTGCAGTTGGTGTTGCTAAAATCTGTTCAGGGGTGCTGGTAGTTGCAGAAGATATGACTTTTCTTCTAAGCCCTGCTACCATGCCCTTTTTATTCCCTGTTATCCCTATGTTGGATTTTTGAGGATACCTTCTTACAACTTTACAAAATGTCGACATGAATTTTTCATAACATGTCTTGCTCCCAGTGTCTTGCAAGGAGAAATTATAGAAGTCCTGCTTTTTAATTCTCCTGCTGATGAGACTACAGGGAACAAAGTTATCATCCAGCCATTTTTCGATCAAAACTTCCACTTCAGGTCTCATCTTGGTTTTTCCTACCTTGTTCTGGCCACTGCAGTGCAACATTGCATGATCCTCGCCCATGCCATAATTCTCGAAAAAGAAGTGTAGGTATGAAATCACAGCATTTGCTTGGGGAATGCCTCACAATTGATCTCGATCACAGCACATTTCCTGGGGGTGAGAAAATATAGTGGTCCGACTTGATCAGGTCATTCGGATAATGAATCTGGAAAAGAATAAATGAAGATGTGTATTCTTTGCATTGCAGTCAAATGGCAGTGGACAAATACATTGACACTTTGCTATAAGCAAGTGTATTCTTTGCATTGCAGTCAGATGGCAGTGGACAATACATCAACACTTTGCTATAAGCAAGTGTATTCTTTGCATTGCAGTCAGATGGCAGTGGACAAATACATAGACACTTTGCTATAAGCAAGTGTATTCTTTGCATTGCAGTCAGATGTCAGTGGACAAATACATAGACACTTTGCTGTAAGCAAGTATTCTTTGCATTGCAGTCAGATGGGAGTGGATAAATACATGGACACTTTGCTATAAGCAAATGTATTCTTTGCTTTGCAGTCAGATGGCAGTGGACAAATACATAGACACTTTGCTATAAGCAAGTGTATTCTTTGCATTGCAGTCAAAATGCCATTAATAAAATGGTATGTGACCCACGGATCCCATAGATGTAAGCACCTCACGTTAGTGGGTCCTGATCCAAAGGTCCTTACTAGTTTAAAGAACTTGATGTTTGCTTGAAAAATGACATAATTGGTTTGGATTGCTGTTTTGCTACACCTTTACTCAAGCTAGGCAGAGAGAAGTTAAGAAAATAATCCTCAACCCATTTCATGGCTGCTTGATGGTACTTTGTGTTTGAATGCACCTTTCCTTCAAATGCCGGATATAGCCCTTCCCTGTTTCTAACCATTTTGTGATGGCCCAGTGCTAGAATGGAATACATATTTCGCATCTGGCTTTCAAAGAGCTGCATGAAGATGACCCAGAGACTGGTGAAAATTGTGGATATTTATCATCAATAAATGAAGCCTAGTTCATTCCCAACTTTGATGGGTTTGATGGTTTCTGATCCAAAGGTCCTTACTATAGTTTAAAGGACTTGATGTTTGCTTGAAATATGACGTAATTGGTTTGGATTGCTGTTTTGCTACACCTTTACTCAAGCTAAGCAGAGAGAAGTCAAGAAAATCATCCTCAAACCATTTCATGGCTGCTTGATGGTACTTGAATGTACCTTTCCTTCAAACTCTTGATATAGCCCTTCCCTTTTCTAACCATTCTGTTGTTGCAAAATTAGTACTTTTTAAATGAGACACCTTGTTTGTGATGGCCCAATGCTGTAATGGAATGCATTTGGCATCTGGCTTTCAAAGAGCTGCATGAAGATGACTCAGAGACTGGTGAAAATTGTGGATATTTCTTCTTCTTGGTTTCGGTCGACAGAGCGACTTTATAATATGTCACATTTCGTCAACACTTGATCCTGGAACCTAGGATTGATTGCAGGTATCAGAACCGGGGATGATCCCCCTTCTCTTTTCGAATAGCTCTGACACTTTAACGTGCACAGGGATGAACACGGGACCAACGGCTTTATGTGACTTCCGAACCACGGACATCGCACACACACTACCTATATCTGCACGTGCTAAGCAGTGTATGGGGGCGAGAAGAAATTCTACAATTAAATTCTGTGATGAAACTGAACTTAATTGAAGGATTATCAACTGAAGGAACTTTTTGGGAGGCAGGAGAATTTTCACCTAAGGCAAGCCCAAGGCTCGAACTCTCGTCGATCGTATCTCCCGGCCGACAGCGCAATGCCTTAACCACTCGGCCATCTCGCCATCAATAAATGAATCCTTTGCATGCCCATTTGATTGGTTTGATATGCCCCAAAACCACACAGTTTATTGGTCCAATATGTGTTTGTAGCCCTTGTTCATTTCCATATTTCGTCTCTCTGAGTACTAAATGATTGTGATGATGGTAGCACTTTCTCTAGATATTCAGAGCAATTCTTCATTTTAAAGGTAGACAGCTTATCTGAATACATATTTTCCTTGGATGTGTAATGTGCCTTATTACTCTCTGTGATGCAAATCAAGGAATCCAGCTCCTCTACATTTTTCTTTTTGCTCTCTGTTTACTCTCTGTAGAAATCCCTTTCAGAGTTTCAGCATGTAAGCTTGTGTACATCGATAATGAGGGGAGGGGTGATGTTGCAATTGGTGTTGCCAAACTTTGTTTAGGGGTGCTGGTAGTTGCAGAAGATATGACTTTTCTTCTAAGCCCTGCTACTTAACATTTTGTTTTTAATACTTATCACAAGTCTTGTCCACCCGGTCTGACTAACTTATGTCCGACCGTGACACGACTACAATCTCTTATATCTCTAAATATTATTGCTGTATGCATTTGGCATCTGGTTTTCAAAGAGCTGCATGAAGATGACTCAGAGACTGGTGAAAATTGTGGATATTTATCATCAATAAATGAATCCTTTGCAACGCATTCCCGACTTTGATGGGTTTGATATGCCACAAAACCACACAGTTTATTGGTCCAATATGTGTTTGTAGCCCTTGTTCGTTTCCATATTTCGTCTCTCTGAGTACTAAATGATTGTGATGATGGTAGTACTTTCTCTGTATATTCAGAGCAATTCTTCATTTTAAAGGTAGACAGCTTATCTGAATACATATTTTCCTTGGATGTGTAATGTGCCTTATTACTCTCTGTGATGCAAATCGAGGACTCCAGCTCCTCTACATTTTTCTTTTTGCTCTCTGTTTGCTCTCTGTAGAAAATCCCATGTCTGGTACAGGTAGGTCTGTTTCATTTTCTTTAATTGAAGAGTTTCAGCATGTATGCTTGTGTGCATCGTTAACGAGGGGGGTGATGTTGCAGTTAGTGTTGCTAAAATCTGTTCAGGGGTGCTGGTAGTTGCAGAAGATACGACTTTTCTTCTAAGCCCTGCTACCATGCCCTTTTTATTCCCTGTTATCCCTATGTTGGATTTTTGAGGATATACCTTCTTACAACTTTACAAAATGTCGACATGAATTTGTCATAGCCTGTTTTGCTCCCAGTGTCTTGCAAGAAAAAATTGTAGAAGTTCTGCTTTTTAATTCTCCCTCTGATGAGACTACAGGGAACAAAGGTATCATCCAGCTATTTTACAATCAAAATTTTCACTTCAGATCTCATCTTGTTTTTTCAACATAGAAGAACAGATACATTGTAACTTTGCTAAAAGCAAGTGTATTCTATGCATTGCAGTCAAATGGCAGAGAACAAATACATTGACACTTTGCTGTAAACAAGTGTATTCTTTGCATTGCAATCAGATGGCAGTGGACATATACATGGACACTTTGCTATAAGCAAGTATATTCTTTGCATTGCAGTCAGATGGCAGTGGACAAATACATTGACACTTTGCTATAAGCAAGTGTATTCTTTGCATTGCAGTCAGATGGCAGTGGACAAATACATAGACACTTTGCTATAAGCAAGTGTATTCTTTGCATTGCAGTCAGATGGCAGTTGATAAATACATTGTCACTTTGCTATAAGCAAGTGTATTCTTTGCATTGCAGTCAGATGGCAGTGGACAAATACATGGACACTTTGCTATAAGCAAGTGTATTCTTTGCTTTGCAGTCAGATGGCAGTGGACAAATACATAGACACTTTGCTATAAGCAAGTATATTCTTTGCATTGCAGTCAGATGTCAGTGGACAAATACGTGGACACTTTGCTATAAGCAAGTGTATTCTTTGCTTTGCAGTCAGATGGCAGTGGACAAATACATAGACACTTTGCTATAAGCAAGTATATTCTTTGCATTGCAGTCAGATGGCAGAGAACAAATACATTGACACATTGCTGTAAACAAGTGTATTCTTTAATTTGTAGTCAGATTACAGATACAAGTAGCTGCACATACATCTCCTCTGTAGTGAGTTTATCAGTTATTGATGATGAAGAAGATAACCTCTGTTTCTCCTCATGTAGTATGTTAGCTTATTTGTCCACGTCAGATTCCGACTATGACAATATGACGCAGTATTCTTTCAGGTCGGTCTATCGCACTGTTCTTTTTCCATGCATAGTGTAGTAGAGCATTGGTAAGGAAGACCCTCTTGTTAGGAGCGGTCATCTCTTTAGTTATAAAGGAAAACCTTCGCAGATAAGCCCACAGCCTTTCCATGGCTTCCCATCAGTAAGGCCAATTTCCTTGCACTGATGTGCACTATATTGGACCTGGCTTGTGCCCATATGCACGAAATACTAGCACTGCCAGAGCAATACTTTCATAACATGGATCTCCCTTGGCCTTCAGGCGTTTATCCAACCTACAACCAATAGCATATAGAATACGAATAGTCATATTTTTTCCATTGAGGTCATATGTTATCTATTAAAAGAAACTGGATAGTTCAAGCGTTCCCCCCGTGTCATATCCATAAAGGTTTGTGGCATGGCATGTTGTACACATGAGTAGATCGCAATTCTTTGACTGCTTTGAATGTATTGCAGTCTTGACATTCTGTGTCTTCCTCATTAGACACATCGGTTTGTAACGCAGCAAACATCCTTGAGGCCAGCACCGGTGGACTGGATGCCCCTGATCTTCATTTACAAACCAAACTAAAATTAGCATCCATGCTTACAAAGATATTCCCATCCTGTAGACAAGCCAAGCAGTGTGCACCATCGTTTGAGACAAATTTACAAGGATTTTCTATGAAGTCATTCATACAAAATCTCTACCTGTTTAGCAGAGAGCTTGTTGGTAAAACGTATGTGGCCTGCAGTGATTTGCTTTTGATGTACTGAATTCAGTTCAAATATCATTGTCAAATGGCAGTGGACAAATACATTGCCGTTTTGGTTATAGACTTTTATGGTCTCAAAACTATTTTTCTCTGTAATCGCATCATATCACCAGCTATATTCTGATGTTTGCTTCATTCGGTCCACCAAGCTGTACACTCGTAGTCATTGGCTATAACATTGGATAACTCAGGAACAGTTTAGTTTTTCCATTTGTAAAGATCCGAAAAATATTTTGGCTCTCATATGAATTGCACGATATCCTGCCTGATAGTCGTCATAACTTAACTTAACTTAACTAACATAATTTATAATTCGCCTTTTCCTGTGGCTACAAAGCGCAACAAGCATATTAAAAAGAACAACAAACACCCTAGCAGAAATTTTATACAGCAAGAAGTGTATCAAAAGTGTATCAAAGTGTATTAAAACTGTATCAAACAGCAATTTAATAGTTTTGATATACAAAGGGTGTATTGAAAATGTATCAACTGAAAATATAAGGTATCAAAACTGTATCAAATACCACCTAACTGTATCAAAAATGTATCAAAAGTGTATCAAATTTGAACTTAGTTAATTTTGGCCATGCTTGTGGTGTATCAAAAGTGTATCAAATTGAACTTTGCAGTTTTTTAGTGTATGTAAAGTGTATCAAAGTGAACTTTTTGGTGCTAGATGTATATCAAAAGTGTATCAAATTAGTCAAATTCTGGCTGCATACAGTGTATCAAAAGTGTATTAAATTGGACTTTGCCTGTTTTTTAGTGTATCAAAAGCGTATTAAATTGGACTTAGTTTATTTTGGGTGGCTAGAGGTATATCAAAAGTGTATCAAATTGGGCTTTCATAAACTGACCTTTTGTAGTGTATCAAAACTGTATCAATAACTGATCACATGTCTAGATAATGACTCATCATTTTCAAATTTGCCCATGTGGCATGTATGCAGTTAAACACCAGGATTTGCATTTGGAAATGTACTGTATTTTAGAGCAAATTATGGTGTTTTATTTATCATGATGAAGATACAAACATGCTTGTAGACTGCACATTAGGTTACAATGTAGTTGTAATCAGGGACTGTGATTAAAGAGGAAATATCTGACTTTGTTCTGATAAGGTAAGCTTACTATATATTATATATAGGGCCTCAATGTATATGTATTAAGCATGAATATAGCACATGCCTGTATAGTAGATGTTATTGGTAGCCTTTTTGTCTCTTTATTGAGGGTAACAACTTCAGTGACAAGCACTGCATTCCAAGCAGGCCCTCTGATGTATGTATGTTCCATTTTGGTTGGGTTTTGCTTCTTTTTGCAAGACTTTCTCACACGCTTTATCCTATTGCATTGTAATTTTGAACGTTGATAGGGAAAGTGCATTGAGCTGCTCCGTGATGGGGAAAGTGCTAGAGGTCAGCATTAGCAGTAGAGGGCAGTGTTGAATTTGAGCTTGATTAGACTAATTTCAAATTTGACCTTTGACCCCTTCACTTTGGGGTCATTAATGTTTGCAAATATGTTTAGATCATGTAAGGATAATTCTTGTTGAATTTGAGCTTGATTGGACCAATTTTGAAATTTGAAAAACTGTATCAAAAGTGTATAAAAAACTGTATCAAAAGTGTATCAAAACTGTATCAAAAGTGTATAAAAACTGTATCAAAAGTGTATCAAAAACTATCAAAAGTGTATCAAAAAACTATCAAAAGTGTATAAAAAACTGTATCAAAAGTGTATCAAAAACTATATCAAAAGTGTATCAAATGGCATGTATCAAAAATAGGGCGGTCCCGCTGGCCAGCATTAGAATTGGGCAACGCTGATTTGATACAGTGACATATTTGATACACTTTTGATATAATTATGTATAAAATGTGTATAAAATGAAAGGATAAGAATTTCAATGCTAATTTGATACAGTTTAAATTGGAACGCTGATTTCATACAGTGACATATTTGATACACTTTTGATATAATTATGTATGAAATGTGTATGAAATGAAAGGATCAAAATTTCAACGCTAATTTGATACAGTTTAAATTGGAACGCTGATTTGATACAGTAACATATTCGATACACTTCTGATATAAATTATGTATGAAATGTGTATGAAATGAAAGGATAAAAATTTCAACACTAATTTGATACAGTTTAAATTGGAACCCTGATTTGATACAGTTACATATTTCATACACTTTTGATATAATTATGTATGAAATGTGTATGAAATGAAAGGATAGAATTTGAACGCTAATTTGATACAGTTTAAATTGGAACCCTGATTTGATACAGTTACATATTTCATACACTTTTGATATAATTATGTATGAAATGTGTATGAAATGAAAGGATAAAATTTGAACGCTAATTTGATACAGTTTAAATTGGAACGCTGATTTGATACAGTTACATATTTCATACACTTTTGATATAATTATGTATGAAATATGTATGAAATGAAAGGATAAAAATTTGAACGCAAATTTGATACAGTTTAAATTGGAACCCTCATTTGATACAGTAACATATTCGATACACTTTTGATATAAATTATGTATGAAATGTGTATGAAATGAAAGGATAAAAAATTGAACGCAAATTTGATACAGTTTAAATTGGAACCCTCATTTGATACAGTAACATATTCGATACACTTTTGATATAAATGATGTATGAAATGTGTATGAAATGAAAGGATAAAAATTTGAACATAAATTTGATACAGTTTAAATTGGAACCCTCATTTGATACAGCAACATATTCGATACACTTTTGATATAAATTATGTATGAAATGTGTATGAAATGAAAGGATAAAAATTTGAATGTTAATTTGATAGTTTAAATTGGAACGCTGATTTGATACAGTTACATATTTCATACACTTTTGATATAATTATGTATGAAATATGTATGAAATGAAAGGATAAAAATTTGAACGCAAATTTGATACAGTTTAAATTGGAACCCTCATTTGATACAGTAACATATTCGATACACTTTTGATATAAATTATGTATGAAATGTGTATGAAATGAAAGGATAAAAATTTGAACGCAAATTTGATACAGTTTAAATTGGAACCCTCATTTGATACAGTAACATATTCGATACACTTGATATAAATTATGTATGAAATGTGTATGAAATGAAAGGATAAAAATTTGAACGCAAATTTGATACAGTTTAAATTGGAACCCTCATTTGATACAGTAACATATTCGATACACTTTTGATATAAATTATGTATGAAATGTGTATGAAATGAAAGGATAAAAATTTGAACATAAATTTGATACAGTTTAAATTGGAACCCTCATTTGATACAGTAACATATTCGATACACTTTTGATATAAATTATGTATGAAATGTGTATGAAATGAAAGGATAAAAATTTGAACGCAAATTTGATACAGTTTAAATTGGAACCCTCATTTGATACAGTAACATATTCGATACACTTTTGATATAAATTATGTATGAAATGTGTATGAAATGAAAGGATAAAAATTTGAACATAAATTTGATACAGTTTAAATTGGAACCCTCATTTGATACAGTAACATATTCGATACACTTTTGATATAAATTATGTATGAAATGTGTATGAAATGAAAGGATACAAATTTGAACGCAAATTTGATACAGTTTAAATTGGAACCCTCATTTGATACAGTAACATATTCGATACACTTTTGATATAAATTATGTATGAAATGTGTATGAAATGAAAGGATAAAAATTTGAACAAAATTTGATACAGTTTAAATTGGAACCCTCATTTGATACAGTAACATATTCGATACACTTTTGATATAAATTATGTATGAAATGTGTATGAAATGAAAGGATAAAAATTTCAACAAAAATTTGATAGTTTAAATTGGAACCCTCATTTGATACAGTAACATATTCGATACACTTTTGATATAAATGATGTATGAAATGTGTATGAAATGAAAGGATAAAATTTGAACATAAATTTGATACAGTTTAAATTGGAACCCTCATTTGATACAGTAACATATTCGATACACTTTTGATATAAATTATGTATGAAATGTGTATGAAATGAAAGGATAAAAATTTGAATGTTAATTTGATAGTTTAAATTGGAACGCTGATTTGATACAGTTACATATTTCATACACTTTTGATATAATTATGTATGAAATATGTATGAAATGAAAGGATAAAAATTTGAACATAAATTTGATACAGTTTAAATTGGAACCCTCATTTGATACAGTAACATATTCGATACACTTTTGATATAAATTATGTATGAAATGTGTATGAAATGAAAGGATAAAAATTTGAACGCATATTTGATACAGTTTAAATTGGAACCCTCATTTGATACAGTAACATATTCGATACACTTTTGATATAAATTATGTATGAAATGTGTATGAAATGAAAGGATAAAAATTTGAACGCAAATTTGATACAGTTTAAATTGGAACCCTCATTTGATACAGTAACATATTCAATACACTTTTGATTTAAATTATGTATGAAATGTGTATGAAATGAAAGGATAAAAATTTCAACGAAAATTTGATACAGTTTAAATTGGAACCCTCATTTGATACAGTAACATATTCGATACACTTTTGATATAAATTATGTATGAAATGTGTATGAAATGAAAGGATACAAATTTGAACATAAATTTGATACAGTTTAAATTGGAACCCTCATTTGATACAGTAACATATTCGATACACTTTTGATATAAATTATGTATGAAATGTGTATGAAATGAAAGGATAAAAATTTGAACATAAATTTGATACAGTTTAAATTGGAACCCTCATTTGATACAGTAACATATTCGATACACTTTTGATATAAATTATGTATGAAATGTGTATGAAATGAAAGGATAAAAATTTCAACAAAAATTTGATAGTTTAAATTGGAACCCTCATTTGATACAGTAACATATTCGATACACTTTTGATATAAATGATGTATGAAATGTGTATGAAATGAAAGGATAAAAATTTGAACGCAAAATTTGATACAGTTTAAATTGGAACCCTCATTTGATACAGTAACATATTCGATACACTTTTGATATAAATTATGTATGAAATGTGTATGAAATGAAAGGATAAAAATTTGAATGTTAATTTGATAGTTTAAATTGGAACGCTGATTTGATACAGTTACATATTTCATACACTTTTGATATAATTATGTATGAAATATGTATGAAATGAAAGGATAAAAATTTGAACATAAATTTGATACAGTTTAAATTGGAACCCTCATTTGATACAGTAACATATTCGATACACTTTTGATATAAATTATGTATGAAATGTGTATGAAATGAAAGGATAAAAATTTGAACGCACATTTGATACAGTTTAAATTGGAACCCTCATTTGATACAGTAACATATTCGATACACTTTTGATATAAATTATGTATGAAATGTGTATGAAATGAAAGGATAAAAATTTGAACATAAATTTGATACAGTTTAAATTGGAACCCTCATTTGATACAGTAACATATTCAATACACTTTTGATTTAAATTATGTATGAAATGTGTATGAAATGAAAGGATAAAAATTTCAACGAAAATTTGATACAGTTTAAATTGGAACCCTCATTTGATACAGTAACATATTCGATACACTTTTGATATAAATTATGTATGAAATGTGTATGAAATGAAAGGATAAAAATTTCAATGCTAATTTGATACAGTTTAAATTGGAACCCTCATTTGATACAGTAACATATTCGATACACTTTTGATATAAATGATGTATGAAATGTGTATGAAATGAAAGGATAAAAATTTGAACGCTAATTTGATACAGTTTAAATTGGAACCCTCATTTGATACAGTAACATATTCAATACACTTTTGATATAAATTATGAATGAAATGTGTATGAAATGAAAGGATAAAAATTTCAATGCTAATTTGATACAGTTTAAATTGGAACCCTCATTTGATACAGTAACATATTCGATACACTTTTGATATAAATTATGTATAAAATGTGTATGAAATGAAAGGATAAAAATTTGAACGCTAATTTGATACAGTTTAAATTGGAACCCTGATTTGATACAGTTACTTATTTGATACACTTTTGATATAATTATGTATCAAATATGTATGAAATGAAAGGATACATTTCATTTGATACTTTTTGATACATTATCTTGGCATTTGATACACTTTTGATATGTATAAAATGTGTATGCAATGTTAATTTGATACAGTTTTGATACATAAAAGTGTATGAAATGAGGGTTCCAATTCAAAGCCTTTTATTTCATACATTTTTCATACGTATCAAAAGTGGTGTATCAAAAGTGTATCAAATTTCAGCCAGGGCATGATCAAATACAGAAAACAACATTATGGAAAAAGATATGTCTTGAGCATAGTTTTGAATGATTCAAGAGTAGCAGCATTTCTGATATGAACCGGTAAGGTGTTCCACAAACGTGGAGCTGCCACTGAAAAAGCTCTATCCCCAGCACCCTTCTTAGAACGAGGCACAAGGAAGGAAATACTATCTGCCGAGCGGGTCTTCATTAAGCGCTCTGGGATGATCTTTTCACAGTGAGGCAGTTAGTTAAGTACTGGGAGAGAGCTCGTTCAGAGATTTAAACACATAAAGCAGCGTCTTGTATACAATCCTCTCACTGACAGGGAGCCAATGAAGTTGGTTCAAGAGAGGGGTAACATGCTCAAATTTTGGTTTGAGACATATTAAACGTGCACACTTATTTTGCAACTTCTGCAAACGATTTAGATCTTTCTTTGATATACCATTAAGTAGCACATTGCAATAATCAAGACGTGATATAATGACAGCTCTAACAGTATTATGGCAAGTATCATAATCAATGTATGGGCGAATTCTGTATATGTTTCTTATCAGCCAGTTGACAGACTTACATAATTGAGTTACATGATCAGACATACACATGTGATGATCGAAAACAACCCCAAGATTCCGAACAGACATAGACGGAGATATCTCAACACCATCCAGAAGAAGAGTGATGTTTTCCAATCTCTTCTGATGATGCAGAGAAGAAGCGATGAAAAACTCCGTCTTGTCTTGGTTCAACCTGAGTTTGTTCTCAATCATCCAATGCTGAATGTCGGCAACACACTTAGAAAGTTTAAAAAGGGCACATTGGACATCACCAGGAATGCTGGGATCAGGGGTGAGATATATCTGAATATCATCAGCATAAATGTGATATTTTACATCATGATACCGTAATATTCTACCAACAACATGGGTATAGTAAACAAAACCCAAAGGTCCTGTAACTGAACCTTGTGGAATGCCATATTCCATGTAAAGGTCTTCTGAATATGCACCAGAAACAAAAACTTGACATGATCTACTTTCAAGATAAGAACTATACCAACAATGGGCAGAACCAGTTACACCAAAATCATCTTGAAGCCTTTGCAGCATAATCCTATGGTCAATCAGTATCAAATGCTGCTGATAGATCAAGCATCAGCAGCATAACAGCTTTTTGGTCATCAAGGGCGCGCAAGAAGTCATACTCTGGAGTCTCTGGCAGACACAGATAATTGGAACCCTTCTTACTCTGAGGCCTCTTGACCAGCTTTCAAATTCTTCTTCAGGTCAGATTGGGGTAGCTTCTTCTCTGTAGAGTGCATCTGGATCTGTATTTAACTTCTCAGACAGAATCACAAGTTCATCTTCACTTGCAGCAATATCAAGCTTTGTGCCCTGGGCAATAAATGATAAATCTTGTGAAAGATCCGCATGAAGTTGTTCGTCTTTTACAAGAGTGTTTGCTAACCTGCTCTTGTGTTTTATCTGTTGAGTAAACTGCAAATCACATATTAGTAGCATAGGCCATTTCTTCAGAAGCAAGGCCAAGCTCGGGTATCTCTTTGCTGTGGAATAGGGCACATCAAATGCGGCTTTAAGCCATTTGTGCAGTCTTGTTGCTGTGGTTTCCTGCTTGATGATGTTCTAGTGAACAGACTGAAGATTTCTAATGTGCATGTTGTAAAGGTTTGTAGGGTAGTTGAAGTCGTAAGTTCCATTCATATTCTTTACACAACTCAGTTGTTTTATGCTGAGCTAACTTGGCCCAAATTTGGGGAAGAATTTTTTCTTCATAAATGTTGTTGTCCGACATCATCTTATAACTCTTCTTTTCACCTTTTTTGTGCTCTGACTCAGTTAAGGGATCCAAAAAAAGAGGCGTTTATTGCGTTTCGACAGTATTTTTTGTGGGACATAAGAGCAACTCAGACCTATCGAATTGCATTCTGAATACGAAGCATGTCTTTCTGATATCAATTAATTTTCATTTTTTAAAATCACAATATAATACCAATTTTATGACAAATTATAAAATTTGATATTTTTCAAATTTTTGATATATAACAGTCCTCAAAGTAAATTATATAAATCTAATGATATATTCTTAAAGTGTATGTAGCAGGAGGAAAAGCCGACGGTCAATTGAAAATTTTGACCTTTCATATTGAAGATATGGCTTTTTTCCCAAAAATTTTTTTTTTTGGTGTTTTGAGAAAAAATCCATATCTTTAATACGAAAGGTCAAAATTTTCAATTGATCGTCGGCTTTTCATCCCACCTACATACACTTTAAGTGTAAATCATCAGATTTATAAAGTTTACTTCAAGTACTGTTAAATATCAAAAATATCAATTTTAATGATTTGCCATAAAATGTGTATTAAATTGCAATTTCAAAAATCAAAATTATTTGATATCGGAATGACATTCTTCATATTCAGAATGCAATTCGATATGTCTGATGTGCTCTAATGTCCCAAAATAAATACTGTCCAAACGTTCATACCCCAGCCCTTAAGGCATTGGCAATTGGTTGAAGCTTAGCAATTATATCCTCAATATTAGCATCTAATGAGTTGCTGCTTGGTGCATGGCATCAGGTGAAAAACTAGTAATCAATTTAATAGTGTTTTCCATCTTGTGCTCCTTATCTTCAATAGCAACAGGTTGTAATCAACTTTATTGGTATCCTGCGTGCTAGTCGTCATATTCTGGTGTCTCTGGTAGACACAGATAATTGTAAAGCTTATTGCATCCAGTGTCCTACTGTATGCTTCTTTTTCATTTATAACTGACTTAAGGGATCTAAAATGAGCGTTTATTGCGTTTCGACAGTATTTTTTGTATGACATGAGAGCACCTCAGACCTATCGAATTGCATTCTGAATACGAAGCATGTCTTTCTGATATCAAATAATTTTCATTTTTTGAAAATCACAATATAATACAAATTTTATGACAAATTATACAAAATTGATATTTTTCAAATTTTTGATATATAACAGTCCTCGAAGTAAATTATATAAATCTAATGATATATTCTTAAAGTGTATGTAGCAGGGAGGAAAAGCCGACGGTCAATTGAAAATTTTAACCTTTCATATTGAAGATATGGATTTTTTCCCAAAAGACCTATTTTTTTGGTGTTTTGGGAAAAAAATCCATATCTTCAATAATGAAAAGGTCAAAATTTTCAATTGATCGTCGGCTTTTCATCCCACCTACATACACTTTAAGTATAAATCATCAGATTTATAAAGTTTACTTCAAGTACTGTTAAATATCAAAAATATCAATTTTAATGATTTGCCATAAAATGTGTATTAAATTGCAATTTCAAAAATCAAAATTATTTGATATCAGAATGACATTCTTCGTATTCAGAATGCAATTGATATGTCTGATGTGCTCTGATGTCCCAAAATAAATACTGTCCAAACGTTCATACCCCAGCCCTTAAGGTTTGTCTCTCATTTGTTAACAATGATAACATTTTGCGGGACAAACATCTTCTTGGACACTGCCTTCAGGTGTTTGGTAGTGCATGGAACCCACAGGCTGGTGTTGTTACGTAGCCCATTGGTTTAAGCTGAAGAAGCAACAGTCCCATCTTCGTTTAAGATGGCATTCTTGTAATTCAATTCAACTTTATTGATATCCTACCTGGTAATTGTCATATTCTGGTGTCTCTGGTAGACACAGATAAATGTAAAGCTGTTTGCTTTCACTGAGGCCTCACTCTTGTGTTTTCATTCCCAAGTCTCTCCGGTGGATGCGCATATAAACCATGAATAAGCTTACCTATAATTTACCTAAAATTCTCCCGGCTGCAAGATATGCATTTTGCTCCATGAAGCATCGGTTGAACAACCAAATCTTTTTGACCGTCAGGTTCCTAAAATACTCTATTGTGTACTGCAGTGTGTGCAAGTCCTATTAGAATTCCTGTCGAGGGCCCCAGGTCTGCCGCCATCTCCCCCCTGAATGACACATGTAACGGCAGTCTGCAATTTAGTTTTGCTCTTCCCATCGCATCGATGGCACTTTTGAATATGCATGTCCCCTCTTGAAACTATGATCTCATTGGTTATTCCTTGATTTAGAGATCTGCTCTGTCCTCGACAGGATATGACTCATCACTGCAAGAACAGATGTAACAATACATTTTAGAAGTAATACAGACTGTCCCAAAAAGTATTCATAACCTCATTAATATACGCGAAGCCTGTAATCCAATCAAAAGAAATTGATTGCCTGACCGCGCACTAATTGTGAGGTCATTAATAACTCACAATGACTCGGACGCGCAACAATGACTTCTGCGCGCGCGTGCGTGTATAAGCTACGCGTTATGGCAACGCACACGCCTACGCTATGTCGTCGCGCTTCTGTGATTGGTAGCTCTTGTTGTTGGCGCGAATGTTATATTCGTGTGGTTGATTTTTTTGTAGGGTAGGTTACAACAATGATTAAAACTGGTTATATTTAACAGTGTTTTATGGCATAAAATAACATAAAATGCCATTTTGATTTGTTCAAAATATTAGATACGACGTTAATGAATGACAATAATAACTTTGCACCATCTATTTTGAGGTCATTGTGTGAAATTGTCGGGTTTTGTTTTGGGCCTCGGTATTTTACCCAGCCCAAAACAAAACCCTCCGATTTCACACAATGACCTCAAAATAGATGGTGCGCAGTTATTATTGTCTAAATAGTACCCACCATTCCAGCAACAATTCCTCTTCCTCCCATTCCTTTCCACCAGTGTCTGCTTTTTGGAAAGCCTCACCTCCTTTGTTGTCTTCTTTCCTTTATTTAATGTTGAGCCTTGGCTTTCTGCAATGTTTCTGCAATTGTTCAGGCATATTTATGCTGATAGATGGCCTATTTGGCCATACGATGAGTGGCATCAGGGTAGTGCCAATTTTCATAAGTCTTTGAAGAACTTACTAAAATGTGTACAACATTATTGAGTTACAATAGTACTATACTACAACAACAGCATATTCAGTACAGTGTAAATTGTATTACAACATGCAGGTTAAAGCTTATAATAAGCTTTAACTGATTGCCATTGATTTTATATGGTCAGCCAGAGAGGCGTGAAAACACGTCTTACCTGCTTGACAACCAGACACAGTTCTGATAATTTTGTTCTTTTGTTCCATCCACTTTGTCCTTCTCAGTTGCAGCTCTGTTAAATTCTTTGATGAGCCATAGTGCACTAAATAGATGTATCATGTTCAATCATGTTCCCCCGCCCCAAAAAAAACCCATTATGATGTGTTTCAAATTGAACTTGTACAATACATTTTAATTTATTTGTTATATAGACATTAGTGATTATTTGATATTTGAAGTTGTCTCCTTGGTGGTCAATCACCTCCTAAACATGTTTGTCCCAGTTACCGTCCACTAATGACGCAAGAAGTTCCTTATTCTTATCTAGGCTTTTCCATACACCGTGGACTCTATCTATAAGTTGCGATCCTGGTAGTGATTTTAAGGATTTCAAAAACTCTTTTTCAGAATAGACCACAATTTCTATATTTTCCTCCATTCTCTAGCAAGTCCTCTCTCCTTGGCAAGCCCTTGGTGCCATCTCATGTTTGACAACCTTAAAATTCCTCAAAACATGCATCTGTCCTCACTTCAAAAAAATGCTGGGATAATTTGTATGCCTTAAGTCTATGTATGCATTTAGGCCATCACAATTAACCCTGAGGGCAGCAACTGCATTTCAACTGATTAATTGTAAAAAAAAAAAATGCTCAATATCTAAAAAATCATCCACAATCAGGTTTGGTATTTATTGGTGTAGGGAAAAGGTGAGGATTGTTTTCTCTTACTTGTTCCTTTCCGTGTACAAGACTCGTATTTCACCAAGACATAGTAACATCTTTGTCAGCCCACTTAGTACCCAACACATCCAGAAAAGCTTGATGTTTCCTGTGATTTTGCAAAGAAAGATGTTTGTTATAATTATGTTTGGTAGTATGTTTTTCTTACCAAATTTCAAAATACTGTAAGAAATTAAAAGTTGCAAACATTTAATTTACAAGTTATTTAGTGTATGTTTAGGTGATGAAAAAACATGAGCAGACAGACCTTTCAAGTAAGGTTGGTCTGTCAGGATTTTTTGTTGTTGTTGTTGCTAATTTATTTGTTGATATTTTTGCAAACATATTTTGAAAATGTTCTGAATTTTTGGGGTTTTTTTCCATCAAAATCAATACATTTTGGCTAAAAGAAATCAGATTTTGCATGATTAAAAAAAGAATTAAATAAGTCTCCCAAAACACAAAATCTGGATCGGGCCTGAAAACAGGGCGGTTTTTTCACCGCTTTACACTTTTTTTTAATGTTCTGTGTATACAGTATGAGGTGAACAATATCCACAAAACATACATGTCACTATAATGTTGACCGCAGGTTTCTGCAAATTGGCCTTTCCAAATTTGTGCAAATGTAGTATCTTTTACCTTACAAACACCTCAACTCACCAAGTATGATGTGGGTACGGTGCTCACAGTTGCTTCTGAAATAAATATACTAGTACTCTCTAAATGTAAAAGAGTGAAAAACCACTCTGAATTTCAGAGTGAATTTAAGTTAGCTCTAAAAGAGTGGGTTTTAGCTCTATAAGAGTGAAAACAGTACACATAATTTCACTCGCGATTTCGAGTGAGCCTCACTCCCTCAAAAGTGGCGCAAAATCTCACTCTTTCTTGGAGTGAACTGTCAGCCAATCAGAAGCGCCGGAAATCAGCCGATGTTTGTTGAACTTGTGTAACAAAATGGCGAACAGTGTGTGAATGAATGGCGAAAAGTGGATTTGATGAAGAAATAGACAGCATATTCAATAGTGATTACATTTATGTGTAGGTCATAACTCGTAGCAAGTATACACTTGGTCTGGAGACAACGGCGACAGTAAGCTTAAGTCATATGTGAGCAGTTTGTTACCGGCCGGCCGGTTTACATGTACGCATATGTAAGCTTATGTAGGTTACGCCGCATCACGCTTCTCCAGACTGTGACCGTAAACATAGTATTTACCAAGTGTTATGTCCTACACCTAAGTGTACGCACCATTGAACAGTTTGACTATTAGCTTCACTAAATCCATAGTTTTTCATCATTCATCCCACACTGAAGTGCGACACATTGTGTATGTGCTTAAGCTTTAGACCAGTTCAATATTCCTAGACCGGACCCTACCCTAACCTGGGGCCTAGCCTCACAACATTTTAAAGCACATAGTAGCTGTTATGAACTGCTGTGATATTCTTGTATATAAAATAGGCCTAAATGAATAAATAAATAAATAAATGCTCTTTTCTGATTCACTCTTTTCCGGAGTGAATTTTTACACTCTTTCTTGAGAGTGAGCTTCACTCTAAAAGAGTTGTCACTCAGATGGCTCTTTGAAAGAGTGCGATTTCACTCTTTTTGAGCGATTTTTCGCTCTTTCACATTTAGAGAGTAGTTAAAATGTTTTTAAATTTATTTTGTTTTCCTGTGATTTATCAAACTAAGTAGAAGAAAAAGAATTTTTATGTATGATTTATATAAAACAAATGTGTTTTTATGAAAGAATATTTTCATTTGGTGAAATATTAACTATTCCATTTCAATTTGGCAAAGCCACATTTCACCTCATGAAAATATTCTTACCATTGAACTCATAAACATTCAATATTTTTATACTCTGATATTATTTGGGAAGCAGATAGTACTGTTTATGTTTAAAATGTGTTCTCATAGTAAAACATTGTAACTGCATGTAATAAGTAAAGTAGATACTACACTTGACTGTATAAGGGTTTTGTGATGTGATCAAGTAAGATGACTCATTTGTTGTTCAATCAATTTTGAGATGCGCCCAAAGAGGTTTTGAATTTTTTTCTTCAACATTAATTAATTTAAAATAAATCTCTGAAACTATTTGTCCAATTTCACTAAGTTTTCAGTCAATTTTAGTCTGTTAAATGGACAAGAACATGCAAGGATGTTACCTAATCACCTTACATTGTTACTGAGGTGACAGTTGATCAAATACAAAAATTACAGTACTCAATGTCCAAAAACCTGACAAAAGTCTAAAACATTATTTTATGTACGTTAACAAAGTGCCTATGACAAATCATTTTATGTATTTAATAAATAAAATGTAGAGAATAAATGCTATTTATATTGTTTGAGTGTTTTATTGTGTATTTTGTGTATACAAATGTCATTATAATTATGTCTGTGTCCTTGCTCTTAGGAGCTGCTCATGATCAGGCCCGTAGCCAGGATTTATTTGGGGGGTGCTGATTTTGAAAAAGTGGACCTTTTTGGACTGGGGCAGATTTGGAAATTTTTTGGACCAAAAAGGCATTAAAAACCTATTTTCCGCTAGCTACGCTCGCAAATGGGACTTTGTGGGTCAAAAAGGGGACTTTTTGGACCTTTGGCATTTTGGGGGGGGAGTGCATCTCACCCCTCTGGCTACGGGCCTGCTCATGATCACAGAGCTGTGATGTGATGCTATCGTCCAAAGGAGATTTTCACAGCATCATAGAATACACTGTGTGCTGTACATGCCACTTATTTGGAATTTGACCCTGTTCAGCCAGAACAAACCAAGTGTCAGGAAAGGACTATAATATACTCTTTCATCTGCAAATAACCAATTCCACACTCTAATGGACTTGTGCATCTATCAGGAACTACCTTTTTGTTATGCTATAATATATTCTTCCGAAATTTAAGTGCATTAGTTTGTGGCCTACATACATTAATAACCATGAAAAGAGAAGGTCCTGTGTCACAAACTGGGGTACCTTTGTGTTACCTAGTAAAAATAATGAAATAACCATGAAAAGAGAAGCTACATTGATCTCCATATCAATTAATGACTGGTATCCATTTTTCATTTTAAATTTCATAACCTAATTTTCATAACCCAACACTTGTATATGAGACCCTCAGTAACTTACTCATAAATATCATCCAACCCTAAGAACCCTTATGATATTGCTGCTGTAAAACCCTCGAATTCAATGCATAAAGATATAAAAAATACTATCCTCAGTAGATTGCATTATGACTAGTAATGTGTTCAATACATAGAGATAATGCTATCTTCAGTAGATAGCATTATGACTAGTAATGTGTTCAATACATAGAGATAATGCTATCTTCAGTAGATAGCATTATGACTAGTAATGTGTACAATACATAAAGGTATAATGCTATTTTCAGTAGATAGTATTACAGCTTAGACAAAAGGGCCTAATTTGCATAAAACCAAAATGATCGATTATACAGTAACCAGTCTTTGATCATCGATGTACAGTTCTGGAGTTATAGGCAAAAGTTCTAATGTTAAATAGTGGCCTTCGCAGGGTTGAATATTGAAATGTTCGGATTTTAACCAAAATGTGTTCAGATTGTTCCTGTGGAAAAAATAAATCAAAAAAAGAAAAGTGCATTGTTTTGGATGTTTTATTACATTTTTTCAGTAAATAACATTATAGTGTGTTTATGCATGAAATGTGATGCTATCTTCAGTAGATAGCATTATATCATTGATCAGTAGTAGTATGTCCATACATGAAATGTTATCTTCAGTAGATAGTAGCACAGTGTATTGTACACAATGTTAGCCATCAGGGGTCCTTTTCACTTAACTTTTAAGCCTTCGTAACTCAAGTAACCGTTCATAAAGTTACCCAAGACTTAACTTTATGAAGGGTCCCTGCAGTTAATCCCAATTACTTGCAACTAAGAAGGGTAACATTTGTTAGTAAGACTAGCCGTAAGTTACGAACGATTTCAAGACTTACGAAGCTTTGTTGTGAAATGGACCTTTGATATTATAATGGTTTATACTGACACTGTTAGACATCTACTGATATTATAATGCTATCTACTGAAGATCGCAGCACACTGTATTGAACACATTGTTAGCCATAAGATAATAATTATAATGCTATCTACTGAAGATAGCAGCACACTGTATAGAACACACTGTTAGCCATCTGATATTATATATAATGCTATCTACTGAAGATAGCAGCACACTGCATTGAACACACTGTTAGCCATCTGATATTGTAACTTGATAATAGGCTTAGCATGTTCCAGTTGATCTCAAAAGCAGGCCAGACTTAATGTTTGAGAGCCGCCTTGTGTGTGTATACCAAAACACTGCTATACAATCTGATACAACGCTTGTTTTCAGACACGTTTATAATTATACTGTAGACACTACTAGCTATAATGCTATCTACAAAAGATAACACTGACTACATCTGCATTACTGAACATACTAGTAGTATTACTATTAGCCGCCTAATTATGATATAATCTACAAGATCACAGCATACTTTATTGAACGTACAACTAACTATTGCAACTAATGTACTAAAGATACTGAACACATTACTATACTATATTATAGCCATCTGACATAATATCATCTACTGAAGATAGCACCACACATTCATGTGTACTGAACACACTATACTAGCCATTTGATATAATGCTATCTACTGAAGATAGCATCACATCTTTATTCTGGATAAACTACTGTTATCATTGGTTATAGCCACTTTACATAATGCTATCTACTGAAGATAGCACCACACCTTCATGTGTACTGAACACACTATACTAGCCATTTGAAATAATGCTATCTACTGAAGATAGCACCACACATTCATGTGTACTGAACACACTATACTAGCCATTTGAAATAATGTTATCTACTGAAGATAGCATCACATCTTCATGTGTACTGAACACACTATACTAGCCATTTGAAATAATGCTATCTACTGAAGATAGCATCACATCTTCATGTGTACTGAACACACTATACTAGCCATTTGAAATAATGCTATCTACTGAAGATAGCATCACATCTTCATGTGTACTGAACACACTATACTAGCCATTTGAAATAATGCTATCTACTGAAGATAGCATCACATCTTCATGTGTACTGAACACACTATACTAGCCATTTGAAATAATGCTATCTACTGAAGATAGCATCACATCTTCATGTGTACTGAACACACTATACTAGCCATTTGAAATAATGCTATCTACTGAAGATAGCATCACATCTTCATGTGTACTGAACACACTATACTAGCCATTTGAAATAATGCTATCTACTGAAGATAGCATCACATCTTTATGCTGGATAAACTACTGTTATCATTGGTTATATCCACCTTACATAATGCTATCTACTGAAGATAGCATCACACCTTCATGTGTACTGAACACACTATACTAGCCATTTGAAATAATGCTATCTACTGAAGATAGCATCACATCTTCATGTGTACTGAACACACTATACTAGCCATTTGATATAATGCTATCTACTGAAGATAGCATCACATCTTTATGCTGGATAAACTACTGTTATCATTGGTTATAGCCACCTTACATAATGCTATCTACTGAAGATATTACCACACCTTCATGTGTACTGAACACACTACTTGCCATTTGAAATAATGTTACCTACTGAAGATAGCATCACATCTTTATGCTGGATAAACTACTGTTATCATTGGTTATAGCCACCTTACATAATGCTATTTACTGAAGATAGCACCACACCTTCATGTGTACTGAACACACTATACTAGCCATTTGAAATAATGCTATCTACTGAAGATAGCATCACATCTTTATGCTGGATAAACTACTGTTATCATTGGTTATAGCCACCTTACATAATGCTATCTACTGAAGATATTACCACACCTTCATGTGTACTGAACACACTACTTGCCATTTGAAATAATGTTACCTACTGAAGATAGCATCACATCTTTATGCTGGATAAACTACTGTTATCATTGGTTATAGCCACCTTACATAATGCTATCTACTGAAGATATTACCACACCTTCATGTGTACTGAACACACTACTTGCCATTTGAAATAATGCTATCTACTGAAGGTAGCATTACATCATTATGCTGGTTACACTACTGTTATCATTGGTTATAGCCACTTTTACATAATGCTATCTACTGAAGATAGCACCACACCTTCATGTGTACTGAACACACTACTAGCCATTTGAAATAATGCTATCTACTGAAGATAGCATCACATCTTTATGCTGTATAAACTACTGTTATCATTGGTTATAGCCACTTTACATAATGATATCTACTGAAGATAGCACCACGCCTTCATGTGTACTGAACACACTACTAGCCATTTGAAATAATGCTATCTACTGAAGATAGCATCACATCTTTATGCTGGATAAACTACTGTTATCATTGGTTATAGCCACTTTTACATAATGCTATCTACTGAAGATAGCACCACGCCTTCATGTGTACTGAACACACTACTAGCCATTTGAAATAATACTATCTACTGAAGATAGCATCACATCTTTATGCTGGATAAACTACTGTTATCATTGGTTATATCTACCTTACATAATGATATCTACTGAAGATAGCACCACACCTTCATGTGTACTGAACACACTACTAGCCATTTGAAATAATACTATCTACTGAAGATAGCATCACATCTTTATGCTGGATAAACTACTGTTATCATTGGTTATATCCACCTTACATAATGCTATCTACTGAAGATAGCACCACACCTTCATGTGTACTGAACACACTATACTAGCCATTTGAAATAATGCTATCTACTGAAGATAGCATCACATCTTTATGCTGGATAAACTACTGTTATCATTGGTTATATCTACCTTACATAATGATATCTACTGAAGATAGCACCACACCTTCATGTGTACTGAACACACTACTAGCCATTTGAAATAATACTATCTACTGAAGATAGCATCACATCTTTATGCTGGATAAACTACTGTTATCATTGGTTATAGCCACCTTACATAATGCTATCTACTGAAGATAGCACCACACCTTCATGTGTACTGAACACACTATACTAGCCATTTGAAATAATGCTATCTACTGAAGATAGCATCACATCTTTATGCTGGATAAACTACTGTTATCATTGGTTATATCTACCTTACATAATGATATCTACTGAAGATAGCACCACACCTTCATGTGTACTGAACACACTACTAGCCATTTGAAATAATGCTATCTACTGAAGGTAGCATCACATCTTTATGCTGTATAAACTACTGTTATCATTGGTTATAGCCACCTTACATAATGTTATCTACTGAAGATAGCACCACGCCTTCATGTGTACTGAACACACTACTAGCCATTTGAAATAATGCTATCTACTGAAGATAGCATCACATCTTTATGCTGGATAAACTACTGTTATCATTGGTTATATCCACCTTACATAATGCTATCTACTGAAGATAGCACCACACCTTCATGTGTACTGAACACACTATACTAGCCATTTGAAATAATGCTATCTACTGATGATAGCATCACATCTTTATGCTGGATAAACTACTGTTATCATTGGTTATATCTACCTTACATAATGATATCTACTGAAGATAGCACCACACCTTCATGTGTACTGAACACACTACCAGGCATTTGAAATAATGCTATCTACTGAAGGTAGCATCACATCTTTATGCTGTATAAACTACTGTTATCATTGGTTATAGCCACCTTACATAATGTTATCTACTGAAGATAGCACCACGCCTTCATGTGTACTGAACACACTACTAGCCATTTGAAATAATACTATCTACTGAAGATAGCATCACATCTTTATGCTGGATAAACTACTGTTATCATTGGTAATAGCCACCTTACATAATGCTATTTACTGAAGATAGCACCACGCCTTCATGTGTACTGAACACACTACTAGCCATTTGAAATAATACTATCTGCTGAAGATAGCATCACATCTTTATGCTGGATAAACTACTGTTATCATTGGTAATAGCCACCTTACATAATGCTATTTACTGAAGATAGCACCACGCCTTCGTGTGTACTGAACACACTACTAGCCATTTGAAATAATACTATCTACTGAAGATAGCATCACATCTTTATGCTGGATAAACTACTGTTATCATTGGTAATAGCCACCTTACATAATGCTATTTACTGAAGATAGCACCACGCCTTCATGTGTACTGAACACACTATACTAGCCATTTGAAATAATGCTATCTACTGAAGGTAGCATCACATCTTTATGCTGTTATCATTGGTAATAATAAATTAATTAATTAATAAATAAATAAATAAATAAATAGCCACTTTACATAATGCTATCTACTGAAGATAGCACCACGCCTTCATGTGTACTGAACACACTACTAGCCATTTGAAATAATGCTATCTACTGAAGGTAGCATCACATCTTTATTCTGGATAAACTACTGTTATTATTGGTTATATCTACCTTACATACTGCTATCTACTGAAGATAGCACCACACCTTCAATTGAATACATGAATACAAAACCCACCCAAGTCCATGGGTATCATTTTAATTCCTTAAGTTAGATTTACCTGGTCAATATGGTACGTTTTACGTGCAAATGAGTGGATTAAACTGTATAAAGTATGACGATTAGCATTTCAGGGACTTTGTAGGGTTCATTTTAAATTTTGGACTTGGATGGTTTTTTGAATCGTATACAAAGACAACAACGTTGGAATGAGATTACCACTAGTAAGATAATACAAAATAAAGCACACATGTATGTATAATGTTGATAAGCATTCTGCCATGTAATATAAACCACACACGTTCCTTTATTAAACCCATTTTTTCTCAAAAGTCGATGAATGTGTTACAAGTGGATTTCAATCAACGTGTTACAAGACTCAAATCACGGAATTGGGTGGTTCTTTCATACATGCTATTTTTCACATGCTTAATAGACACAGATGATGAATTTCAGTTGTTCTTTCATACATATGACAGGCCTATGTATAACAACAATTTCCCATGCTTAACTCAATTTGGCCAACGTATGGACTTGGGTGGGTTTTGTATTCATATATTCAATTGTACTGAACACACTACTAGCCATTTGAAATAATGTTACCTACTGAAGATAGCATCACATCTTTTATGCTGGATAAACTACTGTTATTATTGGTTATAGCCACCTTACATGATGCTATTTACTGAAGATAGCACCACACCTTCATGTGTACTGAACACACCACTAGCCATTTGAAATAATACTATCTACTGAAGATAGCATCACATCTTTATGCTGCATGGATAAACTACCGTTAAAACAAAAAAGTGACTATAAACTGTTGAGCAAATTATAGCCGCAGATGCACTTGATAAACTTTATTCATATTATTTCCTTAACGCATTTCCAATATACTTGTCTGGCATTTTGAAGTTAATATGTAACCTACGTGACAGAAACATACGTTACCATTCATTTTAAAACCCTATTAAAATTTACTAAAACTGCGCCCGATTACCCGTGTATTGTTTTCTTTTAACGCTACCATGCATTATAAGTACTTAGGAATTATAAGTACTTAGGAAATAAAATTACAGAAAATAGGCCCAATGTAAAATATCCTAATAGTTTCATCTAAATGTTCAATTCTTTTTCATATCTTTTTTGAGGCAATCAATTCCCCTTTAACAAAATTTCTTTTTGAACTAAAAGGCGACATTGCGTTGTTTTATGCCAAAACAATTAGGCCTAGTTTTTTAATTTTCAACAAAAGAGTTAGGCCTATTATGTTTATTATTATGTTTCCCTTAGTAACGTAAGTTTCCCATAGAAAACACACGGGCATTATTGACATTGATGTAAAAATAAAAGTTCACAAAAGTTTGATCGTCATACTTTAAGGACTGCCTTAGTTTGATTTATGAATAAAAAGGAGTAGTTTAGAGATATACTTTATTTTTGCCGATTTTTCAATTCCAGGCTCTACTGCTGATTTATCGGTTTTGACCCTTGAAAATATTAATATTATTTTTTTTCTAGATTTCTCAAATAACAAAACGAAATGCGGTAGAATTGCTCCAAAACGAAATGCACGTGCCCTACGGGAAACAAACTTTATGTTAGAAACTATTTAGGCAGTTAGTTGGAATCTGACCGAGAGTAACCCTTTTTATTTGCGTCGTGTCGCCGATGAGTCATTCATTAAAAACTTTCGCTCTACCAATAGAGGGGGTAGTTCAATTAGCCAAAGTCCGGTGATTGATTTATTTTACTGAGGGTTAACATTACTGATGGCTTCAAAATAAAGGCTATAACTGGATTTTCATTTCATAAATAAAATTGATTACAAGAAAAGTAAATGGCATTGTAATTTGTAAATCAAAATAAATCTAATTTGATCGATGATTTTTTGGTTTTGGTGGATGAGCCGGGGTTATTGGGAGGGATGCACAATAATATTAGGCCTATTTGTTTAGCCTATTGCGCTCAAAAAATGTCCTTGTAGGCCTACTAAAAATCAAAAGCGATTGCTAAACCATAAACCTAAATTACCAAATAACAGTAATCAATAGATGTGAATTTTGTTTTGCATATTTTGATATTTCATTCGGCACGGTGCAATGTGCCCCCAGTAATGATTTATACTATACAGTGATGAATGAAAAAGGAGCCGATTTCAGAAGTTGAAATTATACTCCTTCAATCTTCAGGGCGATTCCCATTCACCTTTTGTAACGAGCTCATACAGTGCATACTCACTCGATCGTTATGCACATTAGGCCTAATACGTGTTTGGACAGAAATTTGTCACTTCTGAAATGTCCCTTACAAAGCTCTCTTAGGGGTGGTGCAAGGTGTACCCCAGGGTGGTGAATTATAGGGGGCATTTTTGTAGGCCAAAGGGGGCAAGCATTTTTTGTCAGGTCGAAGGGTCAAGCGATTTTTGGCAAGTTGAAAGGGTGGGGGAAGTGATTTTTGGCACAGATATTTTGGGCACCGTTTCTATATTACACTCTATAGGAAAACATTAGGAAACATGTTCAAAAATGCAAACGCTCGCATTTTAAGGACAACTTGTTTAAAGTTTTAATTTCGGTTTCCTAAGTGGGGGAGTGGTAAAGGTTTTTGACAAAGGGGGGGCAAAGTGGATATTAACGTAATTGTGAGTTTTTGCCTCAAAAGTGGGGGGGTGAACCCCCCAGTTGTGCCGCCACTGCGCTTCTGGTTTAAGGCAGTTCGGAGGGGCTGAGTGCACTCAGACAAATGAATAAAAGCTGATGGGCTCTACGGGTATGGACTCCCCGCCCCACTGGCGCGGCCTGCATTCCCTCGGGAGGAGGAAAACGCCAAATGACTTTTGTTTTGATGCATGGCTCCGAGAACCAAGTTCAAAGTAATGTGCCTGTATTAAAGTATTACAGCTGACTCGTTTTCAGTATAAGTATTAAGATCAATGCATAATAAAGAAGTAGGCCATTTTTTTTCTGTGTAAATCAATTTTTGTTTGTTTTTTTGTGATTTATTTGGTTTTATTATTTATTTATTTATTTATTTATTATTTATTTATTATTTATTTATTTATTATTTATTTATATATTATTTATTCACTTATTTATTTATTTATTATTTATTTATTTATATATTTATATATTTATTTATTTATTTAAGAAGTAAAAGTATCACAGACAGCTATACAGTGCTCGATACCAATAAATGGTAGAGCTATTTTAAAAATATAGACACAGATACAGATTTAATAGATAGACGTGACACAGACACAGACACAGATAGATATAGACACAGACACAGATAGACGTGAAACACCGTGTTGTGAAATGTATTAATATCTGTGTCTATATTTTTATTTATTTATTTATTTATTTATTTATTTATTTATTTATTTATTTATTTATTTATTTATTTATTTATTTATTTATTTATTTATTTATTTATTTATTTATTTATTTATTTATTTATTTATTTATTTATTTATTTGGAAGAAAAAACGAGTAGTGAGAAATGAAGTGATTTATAAAATTTGTTATTATTTATACTTTATATATTGTATATTACGATATAGGCGCGGCAATAATGTCAGCCCTGTGCATATCATTACCAATCCGGGGATTTGGGTGAAACCAAGATGGCACCCATCGGCGAGAGATCAAATGCAAACGCTGGCAATATGGAAAACGCAGAAGACGAATCGCAGAATTTATGGTGAGTATGAAGACAATGTTTAAATAGAAAATAAAATAGTGTTTCTATCTGGGAGGATAATTCGGTAATGAGTTATTTCGTTTGTTTTCTTTTTAGGACGTCAATTTTGGGCGAGGTGTCTACACATTCTACTTCCAAATTACCATCCTGCAAATCAATTCTCGTTCTCGGTGAGTATTTATTTTGTCTGATTTGTCCATTTTATGGGAATCGATGGATGGATTGTCTTAATTATATATTGGGTATTTAGCCTGTTGAAGTGGATAACAAGTTTGGACAGGATTGGTGTCTGATTGTTTGTGTAATTTCAATCTGACAGTCATGACATTTTGTTTGTTTTGATTATAATATAAACATGTAAATTATAATGCAGCACACTGAATAATCAATTATTTAGACTGCAGCAGTCTCAGTCCTCACTCCTCAGTGACAGATAGTCAATCATTTACTCTACCTGTTGGCCATTTATGTTTACTGGTATATTATTCATGAATGATGGACCTACCTACTTACATTTACAACATATGCGATCATTCCAGTTCCAATAATTGAAACTCCCGGCTCCGACCGGGAGTTCCAACAGGTACTGGGGGTGTGTTTGTATGTGTTTAATGTGCATTCACATACACACTTAGCCGTCGGTACGAAGAAATCGTTGCTCCAAAAATGACTGCAAATTACACATTTGTAATCATTTTTCACCACAAAATATGATATGAAAACACAGGTGAGCAATGTATGAATATATGGAGAGGTCAAACAGGTTGGTAATTATTGTCAATATTAATATTTTGTGATATTTATAATGAAAACAATTAACACTCCAGACACCCTATGGCACCTTCTACAACTTGAGAACAAGTCCTCAAACGTTCGAAATTTGTAGTTACTACAACTGGCGATCATTCATATACCACCAAATGGCAGCAATCACTTGTTCATGTTGATTGTCCTCGCGACTTTTTGTGATTCAACTGACCCTAATCTGCAGGGTCTGCATTAAGGGGGTACTACACCCCTGTGGTAAATTTGTGACTATTTTTGCATTTTTCTCAAAAATAATAACATACTGGTAAAAAAAGTTGTATATTAATGGGGCAAGGAATCCAATTACTCTACTGAAATTTCAGTGACTCAAGACAAGCAGTTCAGTATATGATAGGAAAAGAGGTACATTGTTGCGGTACCTTATTTCTTATCATAATTTATACAAGCCGCTTGTCTTGGGTCACTGAAATTCTAGTGTAGTAATTGGATTCCTTGCCCCTATAATATACATAACTTTTGTTACCACTGTGTTATTAGATTTTGAGAAAAATGCAAAAATAGACACAAATTTATCGAGGGGTGTAGTACCCTTAAGCAATTTTATTTGTGTAGCAAAAATACTCACCAAATTTGGGAGGGAATGCTTATGAATGTTACAAAATTGCTACACACTCAAAAATTGTGTAGCAAATAATGAAACTTGTGTAGCATTTTGCTGATAATCCGAGAATCCATTCTCGCAAAGATTCTTGTCAACAAAATAGCAAGAATCTAAACCGATTCTCGTAATTATTTCAATTTACCATACAAACAAAGTTATATAGCGAGAATCTATGGATTCTTGCAAAATTCCACTGGGAGAATCCAAAAGGTTTCCCGCACTTTGTTGCAAATTTCTTACCCTGCACATTCACACTGTACTTTGGGCTATTTAATTTATTGAACACATTTTAATCTGAACCCAGAGCAGCCAGCACAGATAAACATTGAAAAAATCCAACCCCAACCCTCCCAAAAAAAAAAAAAAAAAAAACAGTGTAAGTTTCCATGTTTTGTTTTGTTTTTCAATATTTTTATGTGCACTGGCTGGCTGCTCTGGTCCTGGATAAAGATTGAAACTAGCTCATCCTATCAATGTAGAGAACTTGATACCACCGGTACAATAATTTCACAAATAAATGTTATTAAATGAACAGGCATAAAAACTGAATATAAGATGTGTATGGCATTTTTGAATATTGAATTTTTTAGGGAGTTTCTGTTCTTCCCAGTCTTTTCTCCATCCGTGACAGATCATAAATTTGTAAAATCATAAAAATTATGTTTATTTTGTTCATTTTAAAAAATGAAAATTATTTGATATCAGAAAGACATGCTTCGTATTCAGAATGCAATTCGATAGGTCTGAGGTGCTCTCATGTCCCTCAAAAAATACTGTCGAAACGCAATAAACGCTCATTCTAGATCCCTTAAGCCAGCGAAAATGGTAAAAAGACTAAAAGTTCATTTGTGACCCCTCGGCACAACTGAGCCCGGATGTCGCCAGTGCCACTATTGAGATATGCTCCATCGAACTTAACAATAAACAATAGGAAACAAAGGATTTATTGACTGTTTTATCGATTTTTCACCACTTAAATGTCAAGTACCGTACTATAGACATGATATACATCATTTTAAAGCTAATTTCAAGCAGAATGTTTTGGTTGAATATCTCAAAAATGATGATTGGCGACTTCAGGGCTCAGTTGTGCCGAGGGGTCACATTTGTGTATAGTCCATCAAATATTACAGAGTAACACAGAAAGTTCATTTCAGTAACACACTAATTTACTGGATTATTCTTATAACATGAACCTGTATATTTTTTGAACAAAAGCTTTCAGAATTAGACTAACCTGCTTTAGGGACCTTTATAATGTGTGATAATTTGATTGTTTTTCAGGTGACGATGAATCGGGCAAAACAACTCTTATAGCTAGGTTACAACATGCAGAAGATCCTAAGAAAGGCCACGCCTTGGAATATCATTATCTCAATGTCAGAGATGAAGACAGAGATGGTAAGTACTTAAGGCCCGGTCACACAGTGACGAATAGGGGTGAACGGCAAGCGACGTTAAGCTGCGAATTGCAATTTTGAATTTACCGCCACTCATCGTGGGTTGCCGTTAGTTGTCGCTGACGAATCCGTCAGCGACCGCGAGACGGTCGCAATTATTAGTCGGGAAATTTTCAACATGTTGAAAATTTTGTGACGACAAAAAAATAGTTGTGATTCCGTTCAAATTTCGTTGGAGACCGCAACCCTCATTTCTTTGACGTTTCCATACCGTGGGAAGCCGTCTCTAGTCGTTTTGAGGTCGTCACAATTTCGTTGGTAGTCGTTGTCAACGTCCATTGACGAATAACCAACGGCAGGCGACGCCACATCTCGAACCCTGACGACACATCGCGCCAAATTACGTAATTCTAACGATCTTGGTACGACAGTGACTTGCGAATTTTGTCCGGAGAGTGACGGATATTGTTTGCGAGTATCGTTTGCGAGTACCTGCGGCATTGAAACGGTGGTCTGCGATGGGTTACGATTTTTAAAAGATGGTCAACGATTTTAAACTTTTTGTGCGATTCATGAGATAGATATATGCATTTGTAGGATTGTAAAAATTAATCAAGTCTTTTTTTTTTATGGTCGCTGACAACGACTACCAACGAACGAAATTGTGACGACCTCAAACCGACTAGAGACGGCTTCCCACGGTATGGAAACGTCAAAGAAATGAGGGTTGCGGTCTCCAACGAAATTTGAACGGAATCACAACTACTTTTTTGTCGTCACAAAATTTTCAACATGTTGAAAATTTCCCGACGAATAATTTCGGCCGTCTGCGACAACTAACGGCAACTCACGATGAGTGACGGTAAATTCTAATCAAGTCTTTTTGTGCGATGTTTGACGTTTTATTGACGTCAGTTCGATTTCAATAGACTACCCGGCACGATGCAATTTTAAAGTTCATATAAAAGAAAAATAATATCAATAATAATCAAAAATATTAATATTTCTGATTATTATTGATAACAGATGATAGTATTTTTTATCATTATTGATATATTGATATTGATATAATAGTTTGGATTATTATTAATATTGATTTTCATATTTCGATTCCTATTGATATTTATATTAATTTTTTTGATTATTTTTGATATGTGTAAATATTTTTTATTATTATTGATATTGATATTAATATCTTTGATTATAATATGCCTAATTGATATTGATATTAATATCTTTGATTATAATAATTGATATTGATGTTAATATATTATTGATATAGATATTAAAAGTTTAGATTATTATTTATATTGATTTTACTATTTTTATTATTATTATTGATATTTATATTGGTTTTTTATATTATTATTGATATGTGTAATATTTTTGATTATTATTGATATTGATGGTAATATTTTTGATTATTATTGATAAAGATATTAATAGTTTTGATTATTATTGATATGTGTAATATTTTTGATATGTGTAATATTTTTGATTATTATTGATATTGATGTTAATAATCCTGATTATTATTGATATAGATAATAATTTGGATTATTATTGATATTGATTTTACTATTTTTGATTATTGTTGATATTGATGTTAATATATTTGATTATTATTGATATTGATATTTTTTGAGTGGATGATCAGAACGTTGTGAAGAGTGGGAACGCCAAAGGGGACTATACGACCCGCACACACACAGGCTTTGATGTCGGCTGCTGAGTCACGTCATCATCACCGCAATCCACCGTCAGTTGCCGTTCCTTGCCGCGAGCAAATCCGCTGCCAGCCGTCTGACCTCGTTGCTTGTTGTCGGGTTCCGTCGAGACTTCGTCACTCATCGCCCAGACAACGTCCGGATTTGGTCGCTAGTCTCCGGTTCCTGCCGCATCCTCTCGTCCCTTGCCGTCGTGTTGTCGCTAAAGGTCGTTCCCACTCGTCACCGAATCTTGTTTTTGCTCTTTTTGTCGTCGCTTTGCCGTCAACATTTTGTGATTTTCACGTTCGTCACCTTTCGTTGCTTATCGTCCGTCACAGTGTGACCGGGCCTTTAGGAGTATAGGATTTTAACACATGTGATTTTGCAACATAAAGTACATGCCTAAGCGTGTCTATAACATTTTGGATTGATGTAAAATGGCGATTTTTTTAGGAGGAACTGCAACTCGGTGGATATGTGATGTGATCAAGCAAGATCAGTCGAAAGTCGGAAATATTGGTTTTAAGATATAGCCAAACAAAGGAAGTATTTCATATTCCTATTTTAGAAACTCTTTAAGGCCATGTGTCTTGAACTCGCCATCATTTTGCGTTGCGCAGCCTTTTTGAGCTGATTTACGCCTTCCGAGGTTGAAATTGACATACAATTTTAAATATGCACTCCACCCCATACAAACTATACATTTCCTGAAAGGAAATTGCATGAGCAATCCAAATATGCCATTAAAAAATTGTAGGGGTATTGTTTGACCCCACCTTTGCCCTAAAACATAGCTTATAAATACCTCTTTACTTATGGATACTTAAAAAAAAAACTGCAATGCTCATGATGTTGTGACTTCCATAGGGATTGTACAGCCCGCTTCCTCAGCCACCGCCAGAGTCTTAGCCAGAAATCAGAAACCACCCGTCCAAGCAGACACCAAAATTTGACCATAAAATCATCTGTTTTAGAGCTATCACATCTGTAAAATCCATTAAATCCACCCGTCTAAAATTAGTTTAGGCCGTCTTAAAGACAGATGGCTGGCTAAGACCTTGGCCACCGCTTCCTCAGCCACCGCCACCCTGAATATTCCAAAAATAAATGGACATATCTCCAACACCCTAAAACACACATAATGAATTTCGCACAGCATGTACATGTACATTGTAGTATGGAGTTTCAGCTTTAAATTCACAATAAACTTATGTCTGTAGTACATGTGGTTGTCAAGTTATAAACATATTTGGCGAAAGGATCTGGAAAAATGCAACGCCGCCACCCTTTTTGCATGTCGAGTTCAAAACACATGGCTTTAACTGCTCACATCTTTTGAACTGGTCGTCCAAATTCAATGGGGTTTTCTGCGAAATGTAGCTTTGCAAATGCTTAAGAAAATTGAACTGTATTTCCTCGAATAGTCGCCCCCATCAAATAAACGCCCCACCAATTTTTTCAAAAATGCCGATCAGTGTTCGAATTTAGGAAAAATAAATGGTTGTCCCACGGACAACCAGATTACAATTTCTGGTTGTCCGTCTAAGTTTTTAGTTGTCCGTAGGCCTACAAATGTGACTTTTGGCTAGATTTATGGTTGTCCGGCGGACAACCGAATCAGTATTTTTGGTTGTCCGGCGACTTTTTTAGTTGTCCCGGGCAACCGGACAACCAAAATTTCGAACGCTGATGCCGATATTTCCATGCTATCTTGTGTAGTAAGCTTACCAAGTTGCACACATGGTCGCTAATGGCATCGACAATCAGGTCGGAAGTGAACCTGAAGTCAGTGTTTTTAGTTTGTAGTTCGTCATTTCAGCGTGAGTTTTTAAGTTTACCTATTTAATGATTTTATCGGGAATTATCATTCTAAAATGACCTCTAATAAACACCCTTCGTTTGGAAAATGCAACGCCCGGGGGGGGGCGTTTATTCGAGGAAATATGGTATGTCTGACAGACTAATTTTGCTTGATCACACCACATGATTAAATTTTATTTAAATAGTTTTTTTTTAATAAATCATAAATGACTCTATAAATTGGCTCCAGGTCCATGGACTCTCAAAATCCGTTAAAAAAACGGAATTGCAACAACAAAAATTAAATTACATTTTCTCTTTATTTTATTTTTATGTCCAAAAATGCCCTTGGAACCCAAATATGTGATTTGGGCTGTAAAAATGCAATTGAATTTTTAATTTGTTTGCCGGGCTCTATTTCATATACAGTAGGGTTCTTAAAAAACCAACATGGAATAAGAAGGTAATACTATTAAGCTTTTTTTTAAGTATACAATGTAAATGTTTCTTTTCTTGAATTTCAGACACAGCACGTTGCGGAGTATGGATTCTAGCAGGGGACGAGGATCACTATGATCTCTTAAAATTTTCACTCACGCCAGATAATTTTGAGCACACCATGGGAGTAATAGTTATAGATATGGCTGAACCATGGACCATAATGGAGAACTTGAACAAATGGACAGAAGTGCTGAGACGGCACATAGACACACTAAGGTTACACCCAGAAAAGATGCAGGATTTGGAACAAAAATGTAAGTCTTCAAATGAAATTGATTCTCATTGAATAATACTTTGTTCAAACAAGCTATAAATTATACAGCAATCGTGACTCATAATGTGGTGGGATATAGAATGGGGTGCACAAAAGGGATAAAAAGCCATAAGTGATGTACTGGCCTGGCCAGCGATTTTGTGTGTATGAAAAATATATTAGTTTCTCATCCCCGCCCACATTGTTTTTTTTGCTGCTGCATCAAAAAAGGGGTTTTTTTTGTTAACAAAAAAACAAAGATGAAATTTCGATTGATTTTCGCTGTCTAGTCTCATTTGCAGTTAGTTTGTATGAAATAATGAACATTTAAAAACATATGGCAGGGCATATGGAAGTCTGCCAAAAAGACACTAGATCTATCGTCTTTGGAGAAAAACTGTTGTTTTGGAAAAGGCAAAAAAAGTGCCCTTATCCTCCTTTTTGAAAAAAGTTAAGATGAGAAACTAATTGTTTTTTTACTTGGCCTTATGTGTACTCGGATGATTGCGCAATCACATCACAAAGTTCCCAAGCAGTGTACTTACTGTAAAAATGTTGCTTTATTCTGTAGAAGTTAGCCAAATTTCATGAAGTAAAGTTCTACTTCAAAAAGACTAATTCAACAGCCATTACAACCACATCATGACTAGTGCAAAAGCTGTGCTTTTCAAAGCCACATTGTAACCAGTGTTCGATTTACCTGGATTCGCATCGCAAAATGCGAGTCATTTTTTACAAACTGCTACCGGTACTCAACTACACAGACCAGTAGCAAAAAATGCGATCCCAAAAAATTGGGGGAAAATGCCTACTTGCGATCGTGAACCACGCTGATATACCATCATTTGCAAGTTGCCATTTGTCGAAATCAAAAATGTTTCCATAAATTCTATTTCCAAGAAAATAATCCACAAAAATATGACCCAAAAGTCCCTAAATCGTGATGTTTACGCCATTAAACTAAATACAGTATCCTCCCTTGTATGCAAATTTTTTTTTTCCATGACGTGTTGTGTTACAAACTTCCATGTATTACCAGATAACTAAAAACGTGCATATTAATTTTATGACGTCATAGAAGTAGCACTGTTTATATGGTGTATAGTTCAGTGGTGAGATGGAAATATTGTGTGTCCTTGGTGACAATCTTCCAAAATTATACAAAATTTTTAGGATTTCATAGATTCCTCACATTATTTTAATGCTTCAGCTAATAAATTAGTGAGTTTCCTCTACTCAAAAATGTAGGACTTCTCTTGATTACTGAAGGAAAATTTGCGTTTAGAAAGGGCACACGATAATCAGCTTAGGAAGTTTAGGTGCGAATTTTGAACCACATTCGGTCTGCAACACTGCAGTTGCATAACATTTTTTTTTCTTTTTTTACTGGGATTGAGTAATCTGTGAGAAGATAAGAAAATACAAAAAATCTATAAAATATGGTGAAAACAAACTGCTACTCAAAATTTTGGAATTGCTACTCAAATCTGAAAGTGAGTAGCAATTTTTGCTACACAAAAAAATAGATGAAAATCGAACACTGATTGTAACATTTCTATAATAAATAAATTAGTAAAATGTTAATTTTTACTGTCAGTGTCAGATGTCCTCTTTTAATTTTGAGACAAATTTACTACCAGGGCCAATGCGTGTTACTTCGTCAGATGCGCTACGGTACGATCCTTTGATGTGTGTGTATGACCGTCCTGCATGCCATGTACATACTGTGTTATGAACATATTTCCAAACTTTCCCATATTTGAAGATATTTCCATCGTAATAATTTTATTCAAAATCTCGTAATTTGGAAACTACAGCACCTAAAGCAGTGTCTGCAATTGTACATACTTTTTTTGTAGCAGTAGCAAAATGCTACACAATTTTCATCATTTGCTAATGCTATGTGTAGCAAATTTGTACCATTCATAAGCATTCGCTCCCAAACTTGGTTAGCATTTTTGCTACACAAATAAAATTGCTTAATGCGGACCCTGACTTGAATTTTGCAGGGTATCTTAGTTTAAAAGTACATTACAATTGTGTAAAAACCGGAATTAAAAAAAATATTGAGGGTGTCCTCCTCAGCAAATGTTACAATATGGTTTTTGTAAAAAATGACATTCCATTGCAAATGAGTTCACGGATGGACACAGAAATCTTCCAGTCCAATTCATACAGCCAAATATCATTATATTTGACATATTGAAATATTTTGACTATAATCATAATTCAAGGGCAAATTTTTCATTTTTTCTTTTATGTACGTCGGCAATTTTGTTGACGATCTAAAAATAGAACTTTTGTGTTCTGAACTATAGAGGGCATGAGTTTTTTTAATTTGATTTTTTTCCGGCGTTTTTAAAGCGTTTTGTGGCATTCACACTTTTCTCGCTTTTTAATATTTTGAATCTTATTTTTTACTTCTTAAATATTCTGCCTAGGTTTAAGTACTAGTGTTGCATTCTGGGTAGCACATTTTTTTTATTTTCACCCTCCTATATCTAGGTAATTTTAACTGCAGTATGTACAGTGTATTGGTGTATTTTTAAAGGGCCATTTTTAAAGCTGACCCTTGCCTCAGGTGCTCTATCAGATCGCACAACTTTGATGTGAATATTCCAAGGTCCAACTTGGGCTCCCACAGAACCAGATCATTTCTCCCACACTCTTCAGGCATTTGGAATGCCCTATCAAACCTGGATTTACAGCACTTTTATAATTTAATGCATAGATTAGCCTTGATATTTAAAAAAAAAAGGCTAACATGTACATGGATGTGTATGCCTGTGATCACATAGGGCTGGTGACATTACAATCTTCAAGTTTAGTATGTGGCGATGAAGAATACTCTCAAGATGTTACCAGATCCTGATCTGTGTTGTCATCTGTCTATTGGATATAACAAAAAATACAATTCAGGCCTTTCAGTAAATGGTAGATTTCAACCAAACTTAAGGGTGAAGTGTGCAGGGGTCCAACCAGGGTGGAGAGGCAGGAGGCAGATTGCTCTTCAGAAAGGGGGGCTTGAAATACAGATCTTAAAGAATTAAGTTTTCATCAGTTCTCCTAAGAATGTTTATTCATGTCAGGGGAGCAATTTAAAACATTTTAGTTTTATTACAATTGAGCTACTCTCCTGAAATTTAGGAGAGCTTTTAATTTTAGGAGAGTGATTGCTTTTACTCCCCTTAGTCCAGGCATGTCAAGGATTATCAATCTGTACATATATGTACAAGTCCTTTTCTCCAACTGCGTTTTGCTCTCCTAATGATGTTTATTGCTGTAAGGGGAGTAAACATCATGGTTTTATTTACTTTACGCTACTCTCCTAAAGTTTAGGAGAGCTTTTAATTTTAGGAGAGTAATTTTTTTTATTCCAGGCATGTCAAGAATTCAATTGTCAATCTGTCTCTTTTGGTGATGTTTATTGCTGCACCTGAAGTAAATATTTTGGATTTATAGTTAATAGTTAATAGTTGGCTAGTTGCACTACTTTCTTGAAAAAAGGAGAGCTTAAATTAATTCTAGTAGAGCAATTGCTTTCACTGTTTCTGAAGTTTAGGAGAGCCCTCATTCTCCTCAAAAGTCAAGAAATGCCAAGGATTTAGGAGAGCTTTTAATTATAGAGTAAAGTGATAGCTCTCATTCCTTAAAAAAAGAAGTCAAGGAATGGCAAGGATTTAGGAGAGCTTTTATCTTAGAATTTCAAGTGATTGTTCTCATTCCCCTCAAAAGTCAAGGAATGCCAATGATTCAATTCACTGCAATGTCTCTACAGCTACACATGATTTGCTGTATATATTTTAGTTTTATTACAATCTACTCTTCTAAAGTTGAGGAGAGCTAGTTTAATTTTAGGAGAGTGGTTGCTCTTGCTCCTCTCAAAAGTCAAGGCATGCCCAGGATTCAGTTATCATTCAACAGGTATATATGGGCAATTCCAAGCAAAAGTGGACATGACTCAAAAAAATGAAATTGCCAATATATATTTCTTTTAACTTTTATATTATTCCAAACAGATGTAAGGTTCAAGTTATAAACTTTTTTCGCATTTTTCTAACATTTTGGGTTTTTTTAAAGTTTCTTTGGAGAGTGTATTTTAAGTGAAAAACTCCTGTTCAACTTGGATATTTTCCAAGTGGGCCTATTTTATTAAACATGGGCACTTTTCTTTTAAATTTGATACATTTTATATCTCTGAAATATGGTCTTCAAGAAACATCCAACACATTTTAAATAATCCCCCACTAATTTTTTTCTTTCATTTCGTTTTCATAGCACTAAATATGGCGTAGCACGAGTTACCGAAAGATGCATTTTTTTATGTATTTTCAAAATGTTGGCAATGTAATTGATGCTACTTGTTATTTTCCTTCTACTAGTAGTGCCTTGAGTAAAAATAAGAAATTAATATACAAAACACTATCCATCACATAATAATGACCCATTAAAAACTGTAGCACGAGTTACCAGTAGCACGAGTTACCGATGTAGCACGAGTTACAATAGCCCACTTCCCCCTGTACCAGCAAAGGTAATGCAAAATCTACCACTTGGCAGCAATAGAGGATCTCCCAACTACATGAATATGCATTTATATGTGACCATGGTATTGGTAACTATTTTTTTTTTCATCATTATGATGCGTTTTCATAGCACTAAATATGGCGTAGCACGAGTTACCGAAAGATGCATTTTTTATATATTTTCAAAATGTTGGCAATTTAATTGATGCCACTTATTATTTTCCTTCTACTAGTAGTGCCTTGAGTAAAAATAAGAAATTAATATACAAAACACTATCCATCACATAATAATGACCCATTTAAAACTGTAGCACGAGTTACCAGTAGCACGAGTTACCGATGTAGCACGAGTTACCATAGCCCACTTCCCCCTGTACCAGCAAAGGTAATGCAAAATCTACCACTTGGCAGCAATAGAGGATCTCACAACTACATGAATATGCATTTATATGTGACCATGATATTGGTAACAGCTTTCTAGCAGCAGTGTAGCCAGTGTGGGGGGGGGAGGGGGAAGCCTGCCCCATGAGAAACTAGAATTATGCAGTTCGTAATTAAGGTGCCCATACACACACACACAAAGGTTTGTAAATAAAAAATAATATGCAATATGCAAATAAGCTCATTAATATTCATAAATATGCAAATAACATGACACACAATTATACAGCACATCAGGCCACCATATCCAACCAAACCAAGTTTGAAGTTGATTGGTTATTGTGTTTATAATGCTGCAAAGTGGATTAATGAAAATGTAGGCAAAATTTGTAAATAAGCTCATTAATATTCATAAATATGCAAATAACATAACACAAAACTACACAGCACATCAAGCCACCATTATTCTATCACCATACCGGTACCAAGTTTGTAGTTATTGTGTTGGAGCTGTACAGTGGATTAATGAATTTGCTTCCGCCCGGACAGCCAAACAAAGAAAGAAAGAAACAAACAATCAGGCAACCACACATGTGTGGGGGCCAAATATTAAAGAGAAAAGTGACCTCCTGTAGCAGGAAAATTAAAGTAAAAATATGGAAGGCAAAGATAGAGATAAGATTCAAGGAGCCAGTTTCCACCCCGATCATGTGCCAAAATAGTGTAAATTTATTTATACCAAATTTTTGCACACACCAATAAAGTCCTTTTTTTAAGCTCAAAGGCGTTACATTGTACAGTCTCTCTAAAAAACATGCTATTTAGCATATATCCCACTATCAATACCTGGTCAAAATGATGCAACCAAAATTTTTAGCCCTCCACCCCTAGGATCTAGCCTAAGAACCAATCAATTAATATGGGCCTCATGGAAGAACAGAGGATACCTTAAAACATCCACTGAATGAGTAACCGAGGCAAAAGAAGAAATAAAACAAACAAAATAGATACTGGAAATCCTGAGATTAACAGCCACAGTGACATTGTTGATACTGAGATTGGTATAGTTCTGAGATTTGTATTGGAAATTGGTTTGTTGTTGAGTGTAATGAGGCTCATTTTCCAGCTTGGTGAAGTGATTGAAATCGGGCAAACTAGAGTATTTGCACCAAGCAGGAAATGGTCTCAACCAAAAGATGACCAAACATTCTATAACTCAGAAAGCAATTTTTAAAAACTTACAGAGCAAATAACCATGAACATTACAAGTTTTGTGAGGGAATTTAGAGTCAAATAACATGGAAGTAAAAGTTTTATCAATTGTTGACTGTTCAATTTAACTGTTTAAATTTAAGCCCTAGAACAAAATATCCAAACAGGATCAAGCAAGGCGTATGTAAGGCTGGGATGTTTGTATGTAATGTGTGTGGTACATTGTATGCTGGTACATACACTGAATAGTGTTATTTGTACATAGATGGGTTATTTGGGGGGTTATGTGTACATAGATTGAGTTATTTGATCATTACACCAGTTGTTGAGGAATTGTTATCAAAAAAAAATTGACATTTAGATGAACAATACCATTTTATATATGGCCGGACAAACTGTAGCACGAGTTACCGTAGTACGAGTTACCATGTTTTTTGCCAGTCAATGTAAAACTATGAGGGGCACAACTTTTTAAGGTATACCAAAACAAACCTTATTATAGCAATTACTTATCATATAATCAATAAGGCTTTAGTGTTTTTTGTTTTAGCACACCATCAAAATAAAAATGAGTGATTTTTAAGCATGTCCTCTGCTCAGTAGCACGAGTTACCGATTTTACAGCTGTCCCATACATACAAAAGTTGATATCCTGAATTAGCAATACTATGAGGATCTAGCCTTGAATGTTGGGTATTAAAATACAAAAATACAGATTCCAATCAAATCAATTTAAAAGCTGGAGCACAAAGTATGTAAAAGGACGCCATAAAGTGTAGCACGAGTTACCGTGGAATTGCCCATATGTACCTTATAATGATTGTGAGAGCTTCTAAATATGTTTCACATTATGATTCATGAACACCTATTACATGTATCTCCAGCCTTTATATTTCAAGTGTTCACTCCCACCTTACTGTAAATCAGTATGCGAAGGTTTTGCTGTTTTTGGCTTGGCTTCCAATTAGGCCTAGCATTATAGTTGTAATGTTGTATACAGTATAAGGGGGTACTACACCCCTGGCCAATTTTGTGCCTATTTTTGCATTTTTCTCAAAAATTATAGCGCATTGGTGACAAGTAAGGTATATTATATAGGGGCAAGGACTACAACTACTGCACTGAAAATTCTGCAACTCAAGGCAAGGACTTAGTTATTGGATTTATTGATCAAATAATGGTTTTCCCTCATTTTTGACTGTAATAAAATTTCCAGTGCAGTAGTTGTAGTCCTTGCCCCTCACCAATACGCTATATTTTTTTAGAAAAATGCAAAAATAGGCACACAATTGGCCAGGGGTATAGTACCCCCTTAATTCATCTTGGATTTTTAATCAAAACAATGCTGAAAAGGTGTCTTTTTTTTTTAAGTATACATTTTTTATATGTATTTTGTATTAAATTATGTGCAACAGCAGGTTGACATGTATCGGTACATGTTTGTGTGTACATCAGAGAGATGCATGTGCATGTATACTCATCACACATACACAGCTGTGATGGTTCGTTTATAACAGCCCTTGTGTGTGATATCATGTGCTATAAATAGCTCGCTGCCTGCCACTCAACCGGCGGCCGTAGTGATCATGTGATTTTGTATGCGGTGGGTAGCTTGCTGGAGGTAGATAGTTAATAAAGCGATTTATTGAGGTCATTTGTCTTAGATTGTCACAAAGACTAGACATGGAATTTTTATTTGTAGTTATTGTTGATCATGTAAATGAACATATGATAAGTCACCTAATTCTTACAGTTTTATACACTCATATTTTTTCTTAGCATCCGTTAAATATAGACTGTCACAAAATTGCTCTATAAAAGATGATGCCCTTTATCATCATTGATAAACAATTTAGAGAAAATAATTTATTGAGCATGATAACGAAGCATACCTGTGTGCTTAAAAAAAAAGATTTTTAAATTATTATCATGATGAAAAGGTCAAGTCATACCACACAAACATTTGCAATGTTTGTAATTTGGAACTGCGCATGAACTGTTCGTAAATATTGGTAACCGCTGTGCATTGCATTTTAGTATACAGTGACAAAATATCAAAAATAATTAAATTTTATGCTCACTGGCTAACAGAATATGATTGATTATTGTGTAATACTATTAGATTTATAATTGTTTGCCTCTCTGTCTGTCTGTCTGTCCATCTATTTTTCATTGATGGATGCCTAGTCCAGGTACAGATTCATGTGCGTTGATTCAAAATCTCAGTACATTAACACACACTGTCATTAATTTGATATGTGATACCGTGCCTATAATTGTAGCCTATCATGTGTATTAGAGAGCTTATCATTCTCATGGCTTCAACCAGACATACATACATGTACATGTGTACACATGTATCAGATTTCGTCCATTTCAGTCGCAGATCTACGAAAAGATAACTGTAATGATACTTATATATGTTTCATAATATTTCTTACAATACACTATAAACACAATGCATTGACAATTACTGTATGCATCACGATAATTCCCTCAACCCCCTCCCATGTGTGTACACTGTCTAGCTTGTTAGCGAGTTGATAGAAAATTATGATTTGGTTCCCTGCCCTGAGGGATTCCACGGATGGACACAGAAATCTTCCAGTCCAATTCACTCAGTCAATTCCTATAATGCATCTAGGCAGTCAAACAACCAAGTACAGTGTACATGTAAAGTGCCGTCTAGAACTGAAGCGATGCATTTTAATTAAAAATGATAATGTAACCTAATTTTAAAAGCTCTTCTGTCAAAATTACGAAGAAATTTGGACATTAAATAAATTGTGTGTCATTGTCCATAAATAAATTTACATTTTACAGTCAGCGGGTGTAATGATTAAAAGCCCCTACATTTTGTGTACGGTACAATTACATGTAAGTCCTGACTTGCCCCATTTATGCAATGTGTACAATGCAAACAGTGGACCACAGTACAAGTAAGTTAAAGCAATAATGTACGATGTGTTCACAGCGACACCCTCAATTATGTTCTGAATTTCTACGTTTTGCATTATTGTAAAAATACCCAGTGAAAGACCAAGTCTGAAATGTTATAACAATGAATAAACCCTGCATTTGTGCACTGCCGCTGAATACCCAGCAGCAAGTGGGTTTTCTTTAATTTTACCTCATTAATTTGCATCAAGTGTTAAAATGACCAAAAAACTTTCTTGACAGTAAGTTGTTAATAAAATTTATTTTGGTAAAGAAGAACAAAATTAAATTTGGTTGGAATTGTACATTATGTAGGTTAAGAAATAGGATACAGTATCATAATGTTTTTACCTATTTAAGATTCCAATGCATTTGAAATTGTTTTTCAATATTATAAATAATGGCTATAATATTATTGTGATGATAATTTCTGCTTTATGTTAGCAGACCATACAATGACATTTAACAATACAGCAATGGAATACACACACACATTATACTGTATGTGTCTACATGAAGAACCAGGTTCTGGTCAAATTTCAAGACATTTAACTTAAAACTCACATGTTCCCTTTATCTAATGTTAGAATCATTTGAAATTTCTCATTGGTTGCAAGTATTTGAAATTTAAGACAAATTATGTTCCCATGGCATGTGGTCCTTTAGATCTAGTATATCTTATTCCCAAACTCAAAGGTGAAACGTTTGAGTTCAATAACACATTTACAGGTACTGTTGTAATTGTGTAGGAACAGGACTGGTGCTTGAATGTTGAGAAAAATTGTTGAAAATGACAAGTAATTTAGAGGACATTCAACTTTTCAAGGGCCCTCATCAGTGGCTCAGTGGCCTGCCTTATTTCAGATACCAACATTATTTAAATTTCACATAATCACATCACAAAATATGCACTTTTAACCATACCATACTTTGATATAATAATATTGCTATTTTTGGAAACAATTTTGTCAACGTTCAAGTCTTCAATGAAGCTATCTGCGTGGGGTGGATGAAAAATACGTCAATTTACTAACTATGCACCCGTCTGGGAAAATATGTAATGAATAGATTATAAGGAATCATGTGATGATGGTTGGTGCAATGTGAATATGTATACACTATGGACTACAATAGCCTCACCGCAATGGCATAGTTCATTAACCTCAAGTAAACACTCATAGCTCAAAATTTGACCTCAAGTTGCAGAGTATGAGTTTCTGTAACCAAATTTTCTAAGGTCAGTCAATGAATGTACAAATGTATTGGGGTTAAAGAACTGTGCCCTGATAGATGAACATGTTGTGGATCCTAGTGATACATGTAGTACAAATCAACTATATCATGGAAACATTTTAAAGTAAATTATGGAAGGATGGTTCATGGGACTAATTTGGTAGATAGATGATGGCAATTGTGGTCAGTGTGATGAAGATGAGAGAGTGAACATGGGGCAAATCTATAAACTACATACCAATTCATAGAAACATTGCTAAATATGGAAAGATGCTAAAAATGTGGAAAGATGCTATGACATGTTGGTAAAAGCTAAATGGTATACATGTAGGGGATGGTGATAATGATATTGATAACAGTAGATGGTGGGGCAGATGATAATGGAAACGATATGAATGGCAATAATAAATTTTAATTGAGGCTTAAAAGTGGTATTTTTAAACATATGGATTAAATGTTATAATATTTAAATATTGATCATTTATTTTCAATTACTGTTACTGATACCGCATTCCTCAAATTATTTGTAGTAGTGAAAAATGCAGTCTGGATTTTATGTTCATTTTGTGCCAAATGCCATGGTTCTCAGAGTCTCGGGGCCTGACCGACAGAAAGGTGTGAAAAAATACTGTAAATTCAAATGGGTTTATACGTGAGCAGCAGGCAAATTTTCATCATAGACACGCACAAAAAGTTGTCAATAAACTATAGACTCAGTACACCGGTCGATCTTACCGTTTCCGATGTTGATTAAGATACTTCTTGCATCGATCCCGAGATGCGGAAAAACCAATAGTCATTTTGTCCCACATAAATGAATAAATAACAAAACCCCGATCCCCGGTGGACTCACCCAAAAGGTGACGTCACACCATATGATCGACCCTTATCCTCCTTGGTCTCCGACTGACACAGATGTGCCTATCGATTGTTCATAGCACTGTGTATCAATTTCTCGACCAAGGCGAGATATACGGTTGTAGTTTCACACCTTAGGTAAAACCAAACCGGTATTGTTCGGCTGAGGATAGTTTTGACGGCATTTTCTGGCGAAAAAGTGACAAAAAACGATCCAAAACTTAGCTACATATCGTGCCTCCGTCTGTATACGGGACACACGAGCAATTCAAAATGGCCGCTCGTTGACGCCATTCATTTTGTTTCCCACGTAAAACAACCATTGCAGCCTGTAAGTTACAATAGATGTTTGTACATACACATTGTATTTCATGTACGGTAGGTTATTGTTGCTATGTTAGGGTGATTACTCTATCGTTATGTCTTCATTACCGTCCAATAAAGACGAGTTAATCAGATATTCATACGGTGGGGATTGGTAGGGACCCGTCTGACATTTTAGTAATAAAGTTAGCCAGTCCTTACTTTACCACTAACGTTAGCGACCAGCCTCCGTGCTCAGGTTTGCTTACTGGGCTTGAGTCGCGTGTTGGGGGGTAGTGCCCCCTCCCTTTCTCCTCGCTCGCCTCGGCCCTGTCGGGCTTGCCCTGCCCTGGTGACGGCGCGGGACGCGCACCCGCTCTGTTGCACCCACAGGGAGTGCTCACGAGCGTCTAGATGTCTTTCTTTTGCTTAGGACTCTCCGAGTTCCAGCTTGACGATTGGGATAGGCTCCGTCATCGCCATAAGACGAAGAAGAAATCTACCAAGGGCACTGGTAAGGTCGACACGGTGGATTCTGCTGTGACAGCCCCTATGGGTCATGGCAGGTCTGCTTAAGGGGCTCCGGTCCCGGACAAGCAGGCGGTTCCTTCGGGGACTGCTAAGCGCGTCCAAAGGCTCAGCAGCCAGCGAAAGCACTGACTATACGTCGGAGCAAAGTAGCAGGCAGCAGAGCGGTAACCACCAGCTGAAAACCCTAGCGGGTTTTGCAGCAGGAGGATACCAGTCGATACGTCACGGTAGATTCTGCTGTGACAGCCCCTATGGGTCATGGCAGGTCTGCTTAAGGGGCTCCGGTCCCCGGACAAGCAAGGCGGTTCCTTCGGGACTGCTAAGCGCGTCCAAAGGCTCAGCAGCCAGCGAAAGCACTGACTATACGCCGGAGCAAAGTAGCAGGCAGCAGAGCGGTAACCACCAGCGAAAACCCTAGCGGGTTTTGTAGCAGGAGGATACCAGTCCTCTAGCGAAAATCCTCACGGGTTTTTAGCAGGAGGACACCCGTCTGTTGCAGGCATATCTACGGGCTCAAACAGCCACAGTAGTAGCCAGCGACGGGCAGCATGCAAGGGTACCCCGGGCTTGCCTGGGTTGAACCCTAGCATGCATGGGTTCAGCAGAGACGATACCGCGGCTAACGCTGTGGGTGTAGTCTTAGCAGAACCAACTGGGGTTGTCACACGGCAGCGCTTCCATGGCGGGACCGCCGAGTGATACCCTGGGCCCTAGAATAGCTGCTGGCTGTCCACAGGGACTGGCTGGCGATTATTCAGGGGTTGGGCTCGCAGTCTCTCACGGGACAGCGACCCAGGTGCATTCGGTGGCAGCTACAAAGGCGAGCTACGGCTTGACTTCAGTGGTAGCCGCTATGCACCCGCCCATAGCTGCCGTGAGTGGTCCGCCACACACAGCGACCTTGGGCGAAGCTCTAGAGGGTACAGTAAGTAGCTTGAACAGCCTAGCTGATCAACAACCCACTTATGTCCTCGAGAGCCAGCGGAGCGTGGGTGATCCATTACCGTCAATGGGTCAATTACCCTCTCTTGATCGATCACTGTCAAATCAACAGGGCATAGCTCCATTGATTGACGCTGCCTATTCAGGTGGCGAGGTGATTGATCGGGGGTATGCACGCTCAGCTACCCGTGGTACTAGGCAAGCTCCCTCTAGCCAAGGGACAGCCGGTATAACGGGGTACCCATACACACGGCTTGATCCCCTTGCGGGGAACGCAGTGAGGCATGGGTACAGTGGTACACAGCCGGGAGCCCTCACGGGCACCTACACGGGCACCTACGCTAGTACCGCGCCGGTACCACGCCAGCACACAGCTTGATCCCCAAACAGGGAACGCAGTGTGGCGAGGGTACAGCGGTCCACAGTTGGGAACCCTCACGGGTACCCACGCTGATACCGCACCGGTACCGCCGCACCCGCCTTAGTCGCCACAGTCTCTGTGGCAACAAGGGGGAGGCGGTGCTGGTACTGCAGTACCATGGGGTTACCCTGGTGGCGGATCCTTTCAGGGTCAGCTGCCGGCTGGGTATGCCCGTGGTACCCGCCGCAGGGTGTTTCTTCCACGGCCTAGCACCGTGGCAAGTGTCGCCAGCGATGGCCACGCAGTACCAACATCAGCTGTTGACCAGGCCAGCCGGCATGGGGCTAACCCAGATCTTGATCAGGGTAGGCCCGTGCTGCTAGCGCTAGGACGACGGCTGCGCGAGAGCATGCGGACCCAGTGGTGCCATGGCGGATACCTCAGGGTCTTGCGGGAGTACTCCCTCTTCTGCTGGCAGGTAGTCGGCGAGCCACACAGTGGTTATGCCTTCTTACCCGCTTTCAGATGCCCGTCCTCAGTTACCGTCATCATCGGAGCATGATACGGATACTGTGGGCGAGGGAAAGGAGTCGGAAGCTGAGTCCGGTAGTGACATCACTACAATCTCCTTCCCCGCTGCCCCGCGAGGGGAGCAACAGCACTGATCTTCCTCCGGACACCCCCTAAGGGGGAGTCCATGGAGGAGGACCAGGGATCCTTTCAGTAGGATGCTCAGCTGCTGCTTCCTCACAGGGGACGCCTGCACTCTCATTCCGGCAAACCTCACGGGTAGATATCGTGGGGCTGTCGAGCTCAGTAGAGCTATGGCGCCGCGTGCTTGCACGCTTCCTCTGCGTGTAACGCGGGAGGACCACGGGACCTACCTGAGGGGATCCGAGAGGGACCCAGATGTCGTCAAGCGTATCACGCTCAGACAACATCTGAGCTCTTCCGCGAGGTGAGCCTATTAGCGGTGCTAACAGCTAGCCTCAACGAGAGCTCCATGGGCCTAGCCCATAGGGTGTCCACTCAGCGCCGGGGGGAGGGACCTGCCACTCCAATCGCTCAACGCGATGGAAAGGCAGGGTCCTTTTTCTCTTTGGATGCTTCTGCGCTACGGTGGAGGACCGTGCAAAGAAGCTACCAACGGGAGCACTCTGAAGAGGTCGGAAACGGCCCGTCCCATGGGTAGGAGCTCCGACTTCAGCAGGCCGTGCACCACCAACAGTACCCGAGCCCACGACCCCTGCAGCACCCATTTCTGGGAGGCGCAAGGGTACCGCGACCACCGCGGGCAAGCCCCTAACCCGAGCCGGCGCTCTTCCAAGGGAAGCTAGGCAGAGCATTCCTGGGGGCTCAGCGGTTTTTCCACAGGGGATCTCCCAGTGGACGACCGCTTATGGCTTTCACCCAGAGGTGGGAAACCATCTCTTTGAGCGCCTGGGTATGGTCAGTGGTGAGTGGGGGTTACAGACTGGCAACCCAGTCTCCCCACATTCAGCTGCACATTTCAGAGGTCCACAGTAGTGCCGTCAGACGGCCCCCAGCGTCGGGCACTACTGACAGGGATCACACAGCTTCTCACGAAGCGGGCGATTGTCCCGGTCTACCCCCCCCCCCCGTTCTACGGGTGATCTTGGAGCCATTGGCTCCAAGGAAGACAGGCGACGGGAGCCCCATCCGGAACCGCAGGCTGTTGAACACGTTCTTCAGGCCCAAGAGGTTCAGAATGGGGACTCTCGCCTCGGTGCTAGCCTGCCCCATCAGGGGCATGGGAACAACATCGCTAGATCTCTCGGACGCCTATCTGCATATGCCAATCGCCTCTCAAGATCGGAGGCATCTGCGCTTCTAGGTACAGGATCAAAATTACCAGTTTTGATACCGCCATCCGCCTGTCCATCTCTCCCAGGGTGTTTAACACTCTTGGTCAGAGCGGTGGCAGCGTACCTGAAGCACAGGGGTGTCAACATCAGTTGCTACCTGGACGTTTGGCTCATATACGGACGCACTCCACTGAAGACTACGGGTCTCATGGGGTTGATAGTCCGTGGGGTGCGGACCCTGGATTTTTGATCAGCTCAAAAAGTCCAGCGTGGTCCCGACGCAGACACCACTATTTGTAGGGGCCCAGATCACCCTCACGGAGGGGTTCGCGGTGCTCTCACCCGAGCGTGTGACGAGCAGGGTGCGGTGTGCCTGACTCTTGGCCGAGTCTCGGGCAAAACCCGCTGTGGCATGGATGAAGGTGGTAGGCCTAATGGCCAGTATGGTAGACCTCGTACTGTACTGCAGTTTCTACGTTAGGCTTACCCAACTACACCTTCTAGCCTGCTTGCAGGCCCAGTCGTCACCAATATCCCTCGCGTTCCGTTGTCGGAGATCGCGAGAGAGAACTCTGGTGGTGGACCCATCAGCCCAATTTGACCCAGGGTGTCAGGTTTCCTGCACCCCCGGTATGTCACGTAGTGACGACCATAGCGTCAAAACGGGGCTGGGGGGTCCACATCCACGGAGACTCCGTCTCGGGCCTATGGGGGCCATAGAGACACAGAGTTTCACATCAACCTCCCTCGCTTACGAGGAGGGGATCGTGGAATCACATACCGTTGTCCTGACGGATAACATAACCGTGGTAGCCTACCCCAACAGACAAGGGGACTCCGGGCCACCACGATTGAGCCACCACGATTGAGTTCAGGCAGATTACGATGAGAGCGATACACATCGCGGGCGTCACCAGCATCCTCGCGCACAATCTGTCACGAGGAAGGGTGTCGGGACCAGCAGAATGGTCCCTTGCTCAGAGTCGCTCAGACGATCTTCAAGGGATGTACCACCCTCGAAAGATCTGTTCGCATCTCATCGCAATCATCCACTGCCGGTGTACTGCTCAAGGGTCGCGGACCCCAAGCATTCACCGTGGGCGCTCTGTCCATAGACTGGGGAGGATGACAGCTTATGCAGTCCCTCCGATCTCACTACTCATGAGGGTGGTGGCCAAGATCGGGTGGGAAGACTGCATTGTCATTCTGCTAGCGGCAAGGCCGCTGGCACTCCCCGAGGTACCAGATCTACTCCGGATGCCGGAGCGGAGGTACCCAGTCTATCACTAGAGCACCTGCAGTTAGCTGCATGGCCCTTACCAGGGAACACGCAGCGGAGGGATACTTTTCATCAGAAGCTGTTTTTCTCATCGCCGGGGCTAGACGGAAGTCTACCCTCCGTGCGTATAGCCAGAGTCTGGCTCCATACTACGCTTGGTGCAATGAGACAAATAGCTCTCCCGCTAGAGCCTCTGTGCTGCTAGTTCGGAGTTTCTGACAGAAAAGTTCCAAGCAAGACTTCAGCGGGCCACTGGGGCCAGCTATAAGTCAGCTGTCCTCTCCATTCACCGAGGTTTCGAGGCGGGTCGACTATCATAGCCGATGGTTACCTTATTAGTCTACGCCTCGACGGTATGTTCAACGAGTGTCTACCAAAAAGGAAAGTGATCCTCCTAAGGGATCCCAACACAGTCTTAGATTACTTTAAGGGTCACCCTTTTGACCTTCCGTCCAAAGCGACGCTTAAATCGTAACTCTCAAGATGGCTTTCCGGTTTGGCGTTGGCTTCGGACGGCGGTGCTGAGTTGCACACGGTCTCGAGGTTAGCTTCCGTGTTCACAAACACTGGAGCGACACTGTTTCGGCGCTCTGTTCTCGTGACTACTGAACGGGCGCGGTGCATACCGACATTCGTCCCCTCTCCAATCCCCAGGGTTGGGCAAGGTTCGGCTGAAGCCAAAGATAGGCTGGGGTGTCCGATAAGGCGCTGCAGCACTATTTCTTCCGAACACAAGCCTTGCGAGGGACTCACGACCGCATTCATCACCCTTACAGAGCCTTTCGGTCCAGCCGCTGTCGCAATGGCTGGTCCAGGTGTTGGTGGGGTCCGGCGGATGGCGAAGGTTTCGCGTCCCACGACCCACTCGACCTGAGCTATCTCATCATCTTGGGTATACCGTTCGGTTGTCCCTTGAGGAGATCTAGCAGGCGGTGTCCCGGAAGCCACCTTCGCCCTTCTCTACGATACTTCCGCCACGTTAGTAATCAGAGACGGGCGGGAGGTTTACCGGGACATTGTTCGGCGATCATAATACGGTGGTGTACGGGTACCAGGTTTTCAGACTATACAGAATACTCAGCATGGTAAGAACCAGTGTCGCTATTCTTAACCACCAAACTTATTAAGTAAGGAGGTTTATGTCTGTGATCGCGTGGTCTTTTTGTTTCCCGACCGTTGGGGAAAATATTTTCTGACCTCGCGAAAACCATCGTTACCGCTCCCCGATCCCTGATCAGATGCTGACCAATCTTGTACCTCCATCCGTCGGTTACTTGCTAGATCGATCTTTCAGATGTTGATGCAAGAAGTATCTTAATCAACATCGAAGCGGTAAGATCGACCGTGTACTGAGTCTAGTCCCAAACAGAAATGTTTGGTAGACTCATAACCGGTGCGATCTTACCTTTCGATGTTGATTATCCCGACCCCGCCACCCCTACAAGTTTGGTCCGGTAGGGGATCCCAAGTCGGATAAGGGATTTATCATATGGTGTGACGTCACCTTTTGGGTGAGTCCACCGGGGATCGGGGTTTTTGTTATTTATTCATTTATGTGGGACAAAATGACTATTGGTTTTCCGCATCTCGGGATCGATGCAAGAAGTATCTTAATCAACATCGGAAAGGTAAGATCGCACCGGTTATGAGTCTACCAAACATTTCTGTTTGGGACTATTTTCTAGACAGATTAGTCAATTTTGAAAAATACGGAATTATTTCCCCGACATTTCAGGACCTGTGTAGATCTGGTGATGCCAATTTTCTCCTAAGCTTACATCTTTCCAGAGGAGCAGCAACCTGTTTTCCCACCCTGTTGCTAAGTCCTCCCTCAGTCTATACATTTTATGTGGCTCAATTCAAGTTTCGGCAAGAAAATAAGATTTTCTGTATTCACATATTCTATTTCTATATTTTCTGGCTGCTGTTAAAATTGGCCACATATCACACATGTGCAAGAGACTACTAAGTATGTCTGACTTCAGTTAGACTGGTGTGTATTAAACAGCCACAATTTGATATTAATGTTAGCTGCACATATAACATATATAGTATTGATTATAGTTAGGCCCCGGCAAAAAACGCAATTTTTTGAAGTAAAAAACGAGATCCAAAGTATTGAAAAGCGAGATTTCCCCCGGAAAATGGCACAAGAAGCTTTAAAATGCCCCGAAAATACGAATTGATCCGAAAAATAAAAAAATAAAAATACTGTGGCCTGCCCTCTGTTGTTCAGATTAGGTCAATGTCAACAGAACTGAAGTGGGAGGATGTGCTTCCTTTACCGCCTTGTCATCAGTCGGCAAAAAAGTGACAAAAATTTTACCTTGAATTATGTTTTATAGTAGGGATGACCAATGAACCATCAACTTGATTAGAACACTCCCATAGACATGCAGGGAGCTCAACTGTGCACTGCTTGCACAGACATTTCTAAATTGATCCCATTCTTTTATTTTTCAATATTTTTCTGTAAAAATTGGGGAAGTTAATGCCAATTATATTTTGTAACTATCTTGCAAATTACAGCAACATAACCTATTTCATTTTCTTGTAAGTGCGAGTCAAATTTGGTCCATCGCCACAGTGCGCTTAATTGCCAGTGGCTGAGTTCAGCACTGCTCAAGAATGGCACAAAATATTCATGTCAATAATTTCAGGTGAAAAACGTGGCCTACTGAGCTGTAATTTGGCAGAGTTGCCAGTAATACCTCTATCATACCCTCTGTAAAAAAAAAAAAAAAATGAACAAGCAGATCTCGAGTTACAAATTAAATCACCAGCTTCCCTTTGGAATTTCCATACTCCTTTCGAATCATGGTAAGAAGACACCTTTCTGCACATAAATGTGAAGTTTCGTGCCCATTCGATGTATTTTTCACCTGATTTCAACCCTAAACGTTTTCTTATATTTAGGCCTATACCATATACAACTTGCTGCTGGCTATACCTTGTTTAGAACTTTCAAAAGAAGTACCTGAATGTGCAACCATAACTGTTTCAAAATAGCCCGCGAAAGTCATGCAGGTAACCCCGAGGTCATGTATTGAATTGTTTTGAATGATGAATACTACGGGAATCAGCACCTTTTGTTAGAAGTCACACATGAGCATGATGAGTGAAGTGGATAACCTCTATTGTTGTGAATGAGTCAATGACCTTCAATGACACTTAAGATTTAATTTGCATACACCTACTAATTGGTCATATTAAACCCAATAACATTGAAATTTTTGGTTGTGAAAAAAAAAAGTTTACCTGGACTTTGATTTTGCAATTTTGATTTTGTGCCATATCGGCCATCTTGGATGATTTTTGGCAAAATGTTCTCTAAATGCATGATTTCAATGCCTCGGTTTGAAAAAATAATTTATGCCATTGACTAGTAAAGTGCCATTTCATAAGAAACCCCTTTGATACTTTCACAATATGCTTGTTTCATGTTTGCATAAATATGTTAAAATAAAGAAATATATAAAGGTAAATATATGCTTATGCCAATTTTGCTCGAATTGATATTTTTGGACCTTGTCATTTTATTTCGCTCCAATGACCGGTCAGAATGGGAAACTTTGAAAATTCATAATTCAAAAGTTTTTGACCGATTTTGACAATTTAACCACCAAAATACTTCTATTGATGACTTCTATCCAGAAAACAATATTTTGTAGCAATAGGGGCAACATGAAATTTTGATGGTTATCCCTATTTATAGTCAAAATATTCCAATAATTCAATAAATATAACGATATTTGGCCTAAACTTGAACTCATTTGCAATGAAATGTCATTTTTTATTAAGTAAAGCATGGGTTTTGCACAGGCAATGTGGTTGCAATGCTGTTGAATTCTGCACTCTTTTCCGATGTTGAAGTTCATTTCGTGGAATTCAACGAACTTTTATGGCATAAAGCAACATTTTTACAGTAAGTATACTGCTTGGGAACTTTCTTAAAAGCGAGATAATTGGTTAATAGCGAGAATCACGGCGTGAAAAGCGAGATCTTGTTTTTTGCCGGGCCTTAATTATAGTCAGGGTACATTTGTACATTCTTGCAACAGACATTTCCAAAAAAAATGAAAAAGAATTTAAAAACTTGGGAATTACCAACTGCTGAACATAGTAATTAATCAAAGGAAAATTTATAGGGCCCACATCAAACTTTAGCGTTGTCATTAAGTTGCATGCTTTAATTTTAAATGAAGCAAGAGATTTGTAATGATGCTTCAACTGCTCTGATCAGTTAGTGTCATAAAAAGGAAATCTGATTTTGTGGTCTAAATTAGTAAATATTCAGAAATGAATATGATAGTCTCAATATGCGTGGTAAGACCTTTTATCGTGGTATGACCAATTTTCTGGCCTGCTCTTGAACACAGGAAGTCATGATGTCTCTTGACATGGATTAAAATCAGAACTCTGGTTAAATTTAGATGGTACTGCTCTTGAAATAGTAATTTGTTTATTTTCTTTCACAGTAATCAGCCTTTTGTTATAGCATTCTCATTTAAGGTCTTGTTCGTTTGATCGAGGTTTTAACTAATTAACCCCATGAGAACTACCTGCCGATTGGCTAAAATGAATATTATGTCCAATTTTGAACCAATCAAGGAGGGTATTAATAAGATCATCTGCAAATGCAAGTTTGACTATGAATAGTTTAAAAGCCTAGTCGTAATTGGCAATTGAAATGAGCATTTCAAGTTCTCAACCAATCAGAAATGCTGTTAGATCATGTCATGAGTTGATTGCTTACTAATGTTAGTCTCATCTCATTATGAGACCATCAATCATAAGAACTAACAGGTTATGAAGTGGCTAATAAAATACCATTATGAACAGTTTACCCCCGACAAAATGAATGGTATTACCATGATTGCCGCAACATACAAGAGCAATTTAATCCGGAGAGACACAAAATATTGCACAAAATTGAATTCTCGAATCATAAATTGATTAGTCTGTCTGAGTTTGGTGTAATAATCGCAGATATTAAATTGTAAGGAAGGAAGGAAGGGGCAATACGCTTTGTGCAAGACGCTGCTTGCCTCATTTATAAGTAAGCCCAGCTTTGAGATATTAATAAGCGCATGTATATTGGGAAGATGTGGTGAGGTAATTAATGTCTGTGTTGATTCAGTATTTCCGTTAGGGCAAAATAATATAACTTAATACATTCTCAGGTGTTTACTCATTAGGCCTATATGCATACATTTATAAAATGCTTACATTTTTAGAATTTATGTGAGGATGGGGAATCTACCTTACACACTAAGGCTGATAATTCATTACTGATGCAATGCATGATTTTATTTTTGTGGCATATGCTAGGATTTGAAGGCACGTCCCACGATTACACTTCATTTTGTATTGATGAGTTTTTCGTCTACATGTACATCATTAATTTTTTTGATGCGCAGGCTCTTCAAGTGGCCATTGGATGATTAAACAGAACTCAGGCTTTATGTACTATGCAATGCATAAATTGAACACAGTAAAACCACCATTCCTGGAATATTGAGGCTATCATTGTGACTAATGCCAGATGTTAGACCAAGGGTCTTTAGGTGATATAAACATGAAATTACTATCAGCAGTAGCGCACTATGAAATTACTATCAAATTGTAAATTGTCATTTAAATTTGTTTCTATGGCAATAAAATTTTATCCCTGAGTAGAATGTGTGTAAAACTGTCATACTGCCAGAATAAGTACATGTACTCTGTACAGATTTTTATGCTATGAAAGCTAAAAGAGAAAAAATATGTCAAACATGACTGGGAAAAGGTGGGAAACCATAGAAAATTTAAACTTATGGGGGGAAAATTAAATGGGAAATATATGAAATTTGCATCTAGAATAAACATTTTGTGCATGCGTTTTCAGTCTTGTTGCCAATATTCTTGTCAAAAATTAAGGGTGTCAGTAGTGTGTACATTGTAAGAGAGGAGTTAATGAGATCATCAGTGGATGAATGGCCTAATTAATTTTCATCTTTAGACCAGCCTCCCAAACATTTCTGAAAGTTAAGGGGGTACTACACCCCTGTGGTAAATTTGTGACTATTTTTGCATTTTTCTCAAAAAATAATAACACACTGGTAACAAAAGTTATGTATATTAGGCCAATTACAATTGATTCTTAGTTTCCTGTTTCCCGCCCGCGTCCAAAGTAGAGAATTGCAAAATATTTAATTATTTTATTTATATTTTGGATTTTCTCTTTAAAAATAACTTTTAATGACTACCATTTGCTACTTTCTGGTTTTGATCATATCGTTATGAATACGGCAGACGGCCGAATCCAGATTCGGCTTTTGGTAAATTCATTTTACACATGCATTACATTTGAATTCGAGAACAAGGGATCAATGCTATATCTATAGAGGGCAGCATATCGATTTTTAACAGTTGCCGTCGGTGATCGTGACTGTGATGCACCGTCAACTAACCTTGTATGCCGCCTCTTTTGATTACTTATTTATGCTGTTATCATCTGGTCTCCGTTAAAAAATGATATGCTGCCCTCTATCATGTACAGCATTGATCCCTTGTTCTCTAATTCAAATGTAATGCATTCAGAAAATAAATTTACCAAAAGATTTAATCCGGATTCGCCGTCTGCGTATTCATAACGATATCATCTATAATGATGAATAAACATAGAACCTAATTGTACCATTACTTATGTATAAAATCAAACATAGTAGTAAAATAATTAAATGCACGCTCCTTGTCAAAATGGCTTGATGTAGGTTGCGACCACTTGTTTTGAAATAAAGAAAATAAAAGATAATTAATAATTAATAATTAAAAGTCGCCTCATCCCTGGTTTTCAACCATGAAACAGGAAACTAAGAATTAATTGTGAAGGGCCTTTATTAAGAAGAAATCCAATTACTACACTGAAATTTCAGTGACTCAAGACAAGCGGTTCAGTATATATGATAGGAAATGAGGTACATTGTAGCGGTACCTCTTTTCTTAGCATAAATAACGAACCGCATATCTTGGGTCACGGAAATTCAAGTGTAGTAATTGGATTCCTTGCCCCTATAATATACGTAACTTTTGTTACCACTGTGTTATTAGTTTTTGAGAAAAATGAAAAAATTGACACAAAATTATCGAGGAGTGTAGTACCCCCTTAAGCACCAGTAAATAAACACTGTCAAACCATACTGTAGACACTAGGAAACCTGAATAGATTTAAGTGGTTTTCTGGTCGTCCGCGAAAGATAATCAAAACAACTTGCATACAGCATAAAATGACAAAGTGGTTGTCCATCAGACAAGCACACAATTTCTATTTATTTCTTCTTGCCATTTCCAATGAAATTTGAATAACAACTGTTACAAATTACGTAGCATCCAACGCTACCAACAAATCTTTAAACTAGTAGACGGCAGTGTTGTAGGTCTCGAGACCAGGTCTCGGTCTCGAGACCATCTCGAGACCTTTTTTGTAGTGTCTCGGTCTCGGATGTCAAGGTCTCGGTCTCGGAACTCAAAAGTCTCGGTCTCGGACCTCAAAAGTCTCGGTCTCGAACGTTTTTTTGTTCGAGACCTGTCGAGACCTGAAGAAAAAGATATGATTTTCTGTTGTTGTTCATTATTTATTCCTTACCCTAAATTGCAATGAATGTTGAAGAAATTGTTAAGAATAAAGATACAGAAATCAATTTATAAAGTTATAAAAAGTTATAAATGAATCATAAGTGAGCTTGTTCGGATGTGAGCTTCCAATTTCAGTTCATGATTAAACATAGGTGGGCAGGTGGTGGAAGCGAGGATCCCACTTAACTTTTGCAAGGTGAACATTCTCCACAAAAGCAAAATAGATGAACAAATAGTTGCCCTGTGCAGTGTGCATCTTCTTTTCAGCACGAAAAACAAGTGTATTTTGGGCTCAAATATGGTAAAATTGCTCAATTTTGCGTGCTTCACGAACTGGTGTTTCTAGTCCTTCACACACTAGCCTAATTTTGCCTCCACTATCGCCAAAATGTTTGGAATTTTCCCAAAATTTGGAGAACATTTTTAAAAATTAAGACAAAAAGTGTTAACTGCAGGTCCAAATTTCTTGAATAGTTGGTACAACTACAATGATGGGTTCCCTTTCCAATTCTCAGCGGCACACCCCTACCCAAACCAAACTTGAGTATCCCAGGGGATTAAAGCAAGGTCTCGGTCTCGGTCTTGGTCTCGAACTTAGAGGTCTCGGTCTCGGAAGGGGTGGTCTTGGTCTCGGAAGGTTTGGTCTCGGTCTCGGTCTCGATCTCGGACGGGCAGGTCTTGGTCTCGGTCTCGGACATAGAGGTCTTGACTACAACACTGGTAGACGGACTAAGAAATTTAAGAAAACATCCATATTTCAACATTTATTTGTTGTTGTTGTTGTTGTTGTTGTTGTTGTTGTTGTTGTTGTTGTTGTTGTTGTTGTCATTGTTGTTGTTGTCATTGTTGTTGTTATCAATATTGTCATTGGTGAAGCATTATTGATGTATAAATTTCACAGTTTTGATTCAATGATAACACTGTTATGATAACCCAGATCATATAGCAGCAATCCCGGGGATTCATTCAACCCTGAACATATTGCATCAATACTGATTATATTGATTGCGCATATCTGATGTGTTCACCAACAGTAATTATTTTATCAGGAAATATTGATTTTGAGATATTGTCTATAATTATTTACTGTGAAATCTATTCCATAGAATATTGTTGTCAGCAGTTTAATAATATCATAGAATTAGGCCTATAGATGTATTTCGATAGAGTCTCAATCATCTCGATTCAAACATACTTTTTTATCTCTACGAGACGCGTTTCTATCCCGGGTTTCTTTAAAGGCACTAACAGTGATTCGCTATTAAAATCAGAAATTCTAAGAAATCTTAAAAATTCTCAGATTTTGACATATTGTAACTAAAGAGTGGGTGTGCTAAAATATGCTGTAAATGATAAGACCGAAAACAGCATTAGGGAAAAGTTTTAAGCTATTCCTACACCTTTTTATTTGAATGTAGCGGTAGATCACTTTGAAAATGCCAGACTGAAATATTTAATTTCTAAATTCAATTTGAAACAGATGGTTCAATACAAATTAATACAATTTAATTAATTTTTATGGAAAATTTAATTTCACAAGTTTACTTTCAGTTGGTTCACTCTGGTATTAGCGATTGTAAATCTCATTAACATAATATGTTGATATAAACATTGTTTTAAAGCAAGAAAAGCTAGTATAGCAAGCTAATGTACCAATAATTGGTAAAAAGATGAGCGTTGGAAATTCTGTGAAAATAGTAAATTAAATTTGTTTCAAAAGTGAACAGCTCAAAGTATGGAGCCCTGAAGTGGTTGCACAAAATAATGCATTATGCTGATTAAGTCTGAGGATATTATTTTAGTCAATGTAAATTAATTTAACGTTCATTTTAAAGATACATCGGTTGTTTTGTGAGAGACCAGAGCTGGTTCAATTTGCACTCAGCTTATAAAAATTGGATTATTCCCCCAGATGCAAAACACAAGACGTTCTAGTAAAACCAGTGTATGACACAAGAAATCACACAATCAAGTGGTACCTGGCAAGCAAGATCCTTCAGATGCTTGGGTTAAGCTGTAATATGGTCCTGGGGTCGAGATTAGCATCTACATATACATGTAAAGAGTTAAAGTGGATCAGGATTTAGGTCTCAGATGAGGTGCCTGTAGATTAGTAAGAGTTATGGGTTTGGATCAGGACTTGGGCCAAAATTGGATGTTAATTTTGGCACAAGAATTAGGGGTTTGGATCTGGATAATACTAAAGAGTGCTGATCAGGATTGGGACAATGGATTAAACTCCAGATTATTAAAACCTGCTTTTCAAAATTAGTTGAGGGTTGGAACAGGATTGGGACTGGGGGGGAGGTGCTGAGATTAGCATTAATTGTTGGAGACTGTTGGCGAGATGTCAGCATTATCAGGAATGGGGGTGATGTGTAATTATTAACTTAGGGGTGTTTGGATCAGGATTAGGGACAACCCGGGCAAGTGATGAGGTCTGGATCAGAGAAGGGGGGCACAACCACAAATGACATATCTCAAGTTACTCCCTCCATGGAATCAAAACTATGTACGTGTATTTATGTGTCAAAACACTGACTATCGAATAAATTTTCTGTAGTGAAATTGGTTGTTTTCCTACATCAAGCACATATTATGCTATCACCATAAGCTGTTCAATTACTGTCACTATTCTGATTCATATTAACAGTGGCATTGCACTAGTCTTATTTTAGATGTCATTGTCATTTGATACTCTGAGCCGCTGTGGTTTGCTTGTAATAACATTATTTTCACCCTGCTGATATGAAAATGTAATGAAAATAATAAATTCATGAATTCAGTTTTCAATGATAGGAATAACTCTGCCATTTATTATTACAGTGTGATTTACTTGTGTAGGCTTGATATTCAAACTTACAGATCCGGAGCTCTAAAGTCAATAAGATCCTAGACACTATTTTTCCTGTGCTAAACACCTTTCATGGATTGAACATAAATTTGAAAAACAAGCAGCACACACAAGTGTGCATAAAACAATATAAAAAGATGGAAGAAAAAAACCATTCTTCCCATCTGTAGTTTTAAAGTGGAGTAAGTAATGTGATGGGAATAAAGCCAGATGATGTCCAAGATGTTGTGAAAAACCAAGTTTGAGATATTCAAATTGAGAATGCTAATTCTTTTGATTTCAATTATTAGGGCTATAATGATGTATACAAATGTATGTTTTAGAAATTATTGATTGAATTGTCATGTGCATTTCAGTCAAATGTAGTGTTTACAATGTGGTTAAGAAGCCTATGAACAGATCGGGAGGAAAAATTTCTTTTTTATTTTTACCCTAGAGTAAGCACAGTATGGTACAGAAAGACAGAATCAAATACATGTATGGTTGCTATCCAACTCATTTTATAGCGTCATTTTTCCTCAAATAAGCTCATACAAGCTCATTCCATTGAGACAATACAGTCGCATACTGAACAATTTATTAGCAAATTCCTTGATGCAACATTCTCCCATCTGTTATGCCAACATTTGACGAGTCGCTAGGTTTAGGGAAAAAGCATTACTAACTAGGGCAAGGTAGAGCATATGGCATACAAAAATACATGTCACTATGGAGGATGCACATTTGTAATGAACATGTACATACATGTATGTACATTTACATGTATCTGTAGTGTAGGGTATTTGAAATAATTTAAAAATTTCTGATTTTTGTAATGAAATAGACAATAATTGTACATTTTTTACACACTTTCAATAAAATATACATTATTATTTTATTAGCATGGCACTTTGTTTTCCTGAATTTGTATGCCTACATAAAAAATTTGCCCTCTTTAACCTCATGAGAACTACCTGCCGATTGGCCAAAAAGAAGTTTTCATTATCAATTGGCCAATCAGCAACATTGTTAGAATAATTTTACCATGCAAAAAAATTAGGGTGAATTATTGCAAAGCTCCTTTTTGATTGGTGATTAAAGTGAAGATATCATGTAATTGACCACTCAGAGGCAATGTTAGATCGGCAGGTAGTGCTCAGGGGGTTAAATGGGTGTGACCCAATCAACAACCTCATAAAGTATGCACAAATTACAAAATTACGTGAAATTTTACAATTTTAATGGTGTTAAGGTGGATAGATAGTGAGTTGTTTTTGATGAGCGTTTTCATGAATTTGTACAAGTGGTTGTAGAGATCTTGCAAAAATTTAAGCTACAAACAAATTATATTTTTATATGCAAGAGATTTACATATTTTTATGTTTAACATAAATTCTGTGAAATATACAACTAATGGAATTTCCAACAATGTATTGATTGCAAAAAGCAAAAAAACAAAAATAACAGCATTAAAGTATACTTGTGTGTGGTTGTGAGCTGTAAATGTGTGAACTGTAGGTGTTGGTGTTATTGGTTAGCCTGGTTACACCTTTTTCAAAACAAAACAGAGCAGGCAATTGAGGCAAACAATTAAAATAGTTTGATGGTATGGAGACATGCAGTTTGCCAAGGGAGAAGTAATTACAAAGTAAAGTCCCATTCAGACTCCACATCACAGTCCGATATGATGCGATGAAATCAAAATGTACATTTCAATTTCATCGCGCAATACTGCAATGTTTTAAAAGCATGTGGGTCTGCATCTCCTTTTATGGTCATTCTGCCGACCTTGATTTTCCAGTGTGCATGGCTGCAATGTTGAACAAAATCCAACTTCATAGCAGACCGAAATTTCCAATGCGCGATGAGAATTTTCACCACCGAGCTCTTAAAAACCTGGCTCAGATATTCAGATTCAGATTCAGATTAAATTTATTTCAAATTTGTGGCCCGTAGGCCAAATTACATGAAATATTACATTTGCAATGTTTACATTAAAAGACATAAACAACATATAAAATATACATGAAAACACCATAAAATTTATTTAAAAAAAATTTTTTGCACTTGTTGAGGCAAAATCTCAGTCACACAGCACACACACCCCTACATTCTCCACACACACCTTACATACACACACACCCCTTACATACACCCCCACCCGAACTATCAGCCCTCCATATACACACACCCCCCACACACCACAGATGCACTAAAGAATTTAATTTAATAAAACAGTAATTAATAAATAATATAACAATATATATCAGTTTCAAAACATCGCTGCATTGCATCGTGAGTCTGAATCTGCTTTTAATGTAGGATATGAGAAAGGCTATAGGTACAATGCCATTGATAAAACATGGAAATCCCCATATCATTCCTTTTTCAATACTGGCTTATATTTTGCTCAGCTCCAAAGCTTTTAATTGCTAATTAAACCGCTGTTAACAGTTGTTGGCACTGCACATTAATGTACAGAAAGTTTCCTATCTTGCCAAGATTCTGTGTGTTGTATGACATCATAAAATAATTTCACCCAAAATTCATTCCCGTCATCTTCCAATCTTGATGCAATGGAACACTTTTTATTGTGATAGACTTGCGCATCTATGGAGTAATTGCTTTGCGATGACATCTTTGAAGGTGTGTCGATGATGTAGAGCCGGTTCTGAGTGAGCATTTGGGATTTATAAAAGTACTTGTTATTGAATTAAAGGTTTTTCATAACAGGTTGTGTGGACTCAACTACTACTTTCTCATATCAAGGAGCTGATTGTCTGTGTCACTGAATAGATTTTACTTCATGGACAGCATATTGTAAATTGCATAATATTATTATTAGGAACATTTTTCTCCACTAATTTAGGATAGAAAAAAATTTGTACGAGTTTTAAATTGGTTCTCCAGTAATATACCAAGCATGCTAATTACATACATGTACATAGCTACCATTCATTCAGATTCAATAACTGGATTGTCCGGAGACCTGATTTTTCTTTCCCACGGTGAAAAATATGGACCGTCCAGATAAATTTCTAGACATATTAAGAGGACAAAGAAATGTCATTCACACGATAAATCGCTTCAGAATTCATACTCAAAATTATATGCTTCTTGTTCAACGCAAATGGAATGGATTGTCACATTAAAGATTTTTTGAATGACTTTCTCCCAGTAAATCGTTGATGGGATAATATATCATGACTATAGTAATTAGTATGATCAGGTTGTAATCGGCGGGCCTTAAAACATGGCAGAATAATAATCAATATATTTTATTTGGAGAATGGTCTTGTGACATCTCACCAGAAACATCATAAATAATTAATTCAAATCCTATACTTCAAATGTCTACTTTCTTTAACATGCTCGTTATACATGTAGACCAGACAGGTCAACTATCTTACTCTTAATGTTGGTCTACTTTTTGGCGTAATGGTAATTAAAAGCCTAACAATTCCTGTCGATTACGAGTTGATCAAACTGTAGGTGTCCAGATATCAGACTTATCAAAATTGAGGCATGAATGTTTTTACAGATCAAAATAATCATTCATTGTTTATTTTTATCTTTTCTGTGCAGTGGTTAGACAATTCCAAGAATATCAAGAACCAGAAGAAGGAGACGATGCCAAATCACCGAGAAGAACGACAACGTCCAATCCCAGCGGTCCAGGGGGTGCAGGCAGTGAAGAAGATAAAGTTCTCTTACCACTGGGTGACACCACACTCACACATAACCTGGGCATACCATTAGTAGTAGTTATAACAAAGGTTAGTGTGTGCATACATGTGTTTATTCGCTGTCGAAGTGACATATTAAATCGGTTTAACCACCATATAGCAATAGATGAATCCAATTTTGACTATATTGCCCTGCACTACAAGCAGGTTGCACTCATCACCTCATCACAATCATAGATTGAATACAATACCGCTCTTTTCAAAGATACTTATCTTACAGGTGCGAGTGATGATATGGTTCAATGTATAGGTACCGCGTAAACGTCGTGGTGCAAGGCGATATAGTCAAAAATTGTATTCATCCATTGCTATGGTAGTTAATCCGATTATTACGTCACTTGGACAGCGAATTGGGCTATTCTAGTTGAAATCCATACACCCCCTGTGGAAGACATTACCTTAATCTTCCACATATGGATTATGAATTTCAAATAGGGCTTCCTGAATGAGAGATTATATTTGAAATCTAAACCCCCAGTGTGGAAGATTAAGGTAATGACTTCCATAGAGGGTTTATGGATTTCAACTGGAAATCAGTAAAAATTTTGTTAATAAGCATGTGTGCCTACATGTATTAAGGAGTTGCACGGACAAGAACAAATTTGGAAAAGTTTATCAAACTACCCTAAAATTTGTTCTTGTCCGAGCAACTTATGTGCTTATTAACAAATTTTTACTGTAGCCCAATAATTTTGAGTGTTGAGGAGGTAACAAGTTACAGATGTTTTGGGATAGAGCAAATGAATCTTTTACAGCTCAGTTGAGCCACACTTGTGATCGTATAGATAAAGCAGTCACTGCAAGGACAACAAGTTTAGCATTTTGCTATCATATAATTTTGATTGCAACCGATTGCTCTATCAGAAAACCTTCTAGCCAGTATATTGATCAGAAGTCAACAGCAGTTTATCTGTCAATTGCTGACTGCTAGTATGGTAATGTAAGGCATTTACTCAACCTGGGAAAAAATTTACCATTTGTAACAAAGATATGTATACATTTTATATGTTTTTTAATATTTTAAGGAGGATGGGTATGTGATATGGATACATATCATTATCCAGGGATATTTCCAACTGGCTCATTTTTTCATATGAACTACATAACAACACCTGCTTGGACTCAAACTCCTTTCGCTAACTTGACTGCTAACCTTCCATCAATTCTGTTTTTTCACTGCTTAAATAAAATTGAAAAACATTTTATGAACATTACATATTGATGTTGTAACAATGATTGTTTTGTGTTTAATTTGTCTTTGCAGTCCGATGCCATTTCCAGTCTCGAAAAGGACCATGACTTTAAAGATGAACAACTAGACTTCATCCAGCAACATGTCAGAAAGTTTTGCCTAAATTGTATCCTTCATTATTGTGACTTATAGGGAAATTTAGCAATTGTTAGCCATGGGCTCACACTATCATCACACTTTTCCTGATTATTTGCATGTTGATGGTATCATCGTTGGGCAGGATATGTGCTTGTGGCCCCTGAACATGTTTAAAGCAAAACTGCCAACAGGTTACATAGGAGGTTTTGCTTTAAACATATTCAGGGGCCAATGATACATAGGAGGTTTTTCCTGCCCAACGACGTAATGAAAAGGTAAAGGGGACGAACCTGTATTCACAGGCTGAAGTGCCCATCTCTATTTCGCAGCAACTATGACAAGGCTCCTCCTTATGATTTTGCTGCAAGGCAATCGCTACACCTCCTCCACGGCAAGTCAGCTTCCCGGCACTGAATAAAGCTGGTACTTATTCACCATATTATGCACAAGTTGTTTACAAACACACATCTTGCTTTCACCGGCATGCTACTTGTTTTCACTGGCTTTTGGCATTTTCTTGTCGTCGCCTATATTAATTAATGCTTGGAGCAGAAATGCAATAATACTGGTAGTGTTTTTTTGTGTGTGTTTTTTTGCGGAATGTCTCTGTATGTCACTCGCACTTAAAAATTGATTATTTACAATGCAGTTAGAGAACATTTTGTACAAAATGCGCAGAGTGAAAAATTGCCCTTATTTGAAATATGCAATTTGAATAGTCCATGATTTAAATTGGCAAAGTTTGTGTTGTGAAACAATTTTATTTACATGGAGATACAGAACAAGAGGCCCCTCACTTTGCATTAGGTTTTTATTACTAGTCCAGGAATTGTATTTCTCGTAAAGATTTATTCTAAAGCTTACAGTACTTTATTAAGAAGACAATTTGGAATAATAGTAAGAGCTATGTTGCTAAGATTACATCATGACAAGATAAAAGAAGAGCATCATGGCAGGATGAAAGAATAGCAGTCTGTACAGGCTTCCCTTGACAATAAGCCTTGTGGCTAGTCTATTTACATGCCAAGTGAAACTAAAAGCCAAAATGGTTACAGACCTGTCAATTGCACATTGATAACCTGACATATACTGTTAAGACGTGAGCGTGGCGTGACTCTCTGATAACAGACACATGTATATGCTAAGCAGGGTTTTCATCAATTACCCTTAAATTTGTGAATTTTACAACTTAAGTAGGAGAGTACGGTGAATTTATTTTGTATGTAATTAAAAGAACCACCTGCTAAACAAAAATCAGCTCTTTTTATCACTGTTCAACAGATATTGTGTGTGGGTGGTTTCATTATTAGGGCACAGGTGAAATTTGGTGTGGTGTCCTCTTTACATATCGTCGGCCGCATCACATACTGACGTATTTGCAAAATACGCATTTCGAGAAAATCGAACTTGAAAATTTAGCGATTTTCATTTGCCTTATAATCTTGATTAAAATATTATGGTCGATTAAAACCAGGTTAACAGTCATGCAAATATACCATATTTTCAATATAATTCACTTATCACTATCAGAGCATAACTCATTCTGCAAAAATCAATATTAAATAAAATACGTCACTATGTGAAAAAGACTAATGTCAATTTCGCCGTTCAAATGACAAATACGTCTCGCAAATACGTCAGTATGTGAAACAGTTGCGCAAATACGTCAGTATGTGAAAAGGACAAAACAGCAATTTTGCCGTGAAATGACAAAGTCGCGCCAAATACGTTATGCAAATACGTCAGTATGTGAAACGGCAAATTCTTCAAATTGCAGATACGATATACTGGGCTTGCGCATTATAGGTGATCGGCAAATACGTCGTTATGTGATGCGGGCATTTCAAGGTTTTGTAAATACGACATAATTAAATTAATTAATATCTTACCAATTAAGCCATTTTGAGGCATGGTTTTTGGTGAATATATAGATTAGAACATAACAAACTAATATACCAATTTTCTCAAAAATGTTAAAAATGTCGAATACGTCAGTATGTGATACGGCCGACGATATGAAACATTTTTCACCAAGGGTTTAACAATGAAAATATGTATACAAGCAGTTTAAAATGGCTTGGCTCTCTAATAACAGAAAATGCCACAATGAACTAATTGCATTTTGACCCTTTGCCACAAAAGCAAATATTTAATTTTACCTGTATGAATACCTGCAACAATTATTAAATAACATGATCAGAAATTATAATTTCCCTCAAGCTAACCAAGGAAGAAACACTGTTGATTAATGATCAACATGCTTGTTTTGATAGTGCAGTCACTTTGCCTGTGGATTAGACCCAAAAAAAGTTGAAAAGGAAAATTAACTGTTTTCATGTTATCATTGAATTAAGAAGATGGAGTGAATGCAGGGCGGAAGATGATACGAGACACAAATAATATATGCGAGGATCACAAGAATGCGGATCTGAGAAAAGAATAATTAAACACCTTTCTGTTCTTTTAATCTATACCATCTAGGGATTTATTTTCATTGATTTTGTCATCATAAGTCAAATCTATTGATAAATAATATGCATTGACAAGCTCTGTTCTTGGAATAGCTTTTAGTTTCATTGAGTTGTCTCCTACAGCTTCCACAAGTCTACCTTAGCAAGTGAATACATATCATATACTACTTTAATGACTAGCTGATGCTGCCATCAGACCAAATCTTGTTTACTTGTTGAAACTGCATTAATTAAAAACCACATATCTTCCAAGTAAAAAGACAATATGTGCTTTGTTATTAACCAGCAGATATGTCCTTTTATTTTCCGAGTGGACTGATTCAAAATATCTTAATGGAAACAAGGGTACAGGGATGTGCAGCAGATTCAGGGCACATTTTCAGCCATTTTTGGTTGATTGACAGCCCTCAAGGGTATTGTTTCAAAATTGTCTAAAAATTTGCCAATTTCTCATCGTTTTTTTTAGCAAAATTTGCATAATGTTTCAAACAATTGTATAATTTTGATTCTGTTTTCCGTCAAATTTGGGTAGTTTTTCAGAGCCTCAGCTGCACATCCTCACCCAAACCAAAGTTGAGACACCCTCCCCGTTGCAGTATCTATTTTGTTTACTTGTTGAAACTCTTCAAACCCACCTGTCTGTCAAATAAAACGGCAGTGCTCATCTGCTTTCCTATATACATACAAAAGATACTAGAAGTAAATCAAGGAACATAACATAAGAATTACAGAATGTCTCTGACATAAGATGCGTTTTTATCATCTTTTTAAACACGGTTACATTCTCAGTTCTAATATATATGCATAATGCTAGGATTTATTGCAGATATCAGAACTGGGGAGAAATAACTGTGCTTGATTCTTTTTGCATCGGATCAAACTCTTCATTTGCAAATACAATGTTTTATACAGGTTGGTCCATCTCAATTTTTGTGGCTAAATTTGCTCTGAAAGCTAATTGAATATCTCTGAAAATTTAAACAGCTTAATCTGATGCACTCACGCATCATGCACTCATGCACATTAAATCAGTGGTTAAAATCTACCAGATTGTTTTAATAGCTCACATGAATGTTGATTTTAATACCTGCTTGATGCAGGTGACGTAATTGGAAAGCGTTTTAATAGATCAGAGCTAACTTTACAATCACATCTATCTGATTTATATGCTAGGAGTGAACCCAGACTTGACAAGTGTGGTGCTTTGCTACTCATAGATTCAGGGAGTGTGTTAAGTGTGTGCAATTGCAGTGACCTGAAAATTGTAGACGCATATTGCAAAGTATTTCATACAACCATGGACATACATGCACTGGTCAAATGTCTACTCTTTCTCTAGAATGCATAAAATGAAGATGGTTCTTGCCTGTGTTTACTTAAAGTCCCATTTAGTAATCCCAGCGAAAGTGTAAAAAAAATTATTTAGAAGTGAAGGATAATTCATTCAAATAGTCATTTGGTAATTTGGCAAAAAACAAAAGAAAACAGCAGTATTGATGAAGTTGAAGCCCCGTTTTATATATATGGAGCAAATTTATATACTGTCAATATATAAATTAAAGATTCATGTAAATGCCCTATTTTTACACAGCTTTCGGTTGAACCACTAGCATGCTATGTCAGCACACCTATGACAATGACAAAGGCACCAACATCTGATTTTTGCGATTTTTGAGATCGTCCGGATGAGCAAATCACTGAATGGGCCTGGTTGGAGATTACATCAATTGCCAAGGTCCATAGTTTTGTGCGAAATTTCACATCAATATTTGGTGTGTATTTTAATTGACTTAACACCTGTTGCTGGAATTAGTACTTATGAGGAATGCAAGAATGTTGTAGTAAAATGACACAGGAATACAAATACACAACATGCTTGTGTGTGTGTTGGGGGGGGTGGGGTGTGTACATGTATGTTTGAAAAAATAAATCCAACAAAATATTCTTATTTATAACCTGATAATAACAAGACTTACAGACACAGATCTGACCTACTTAAAAAAGATGTGGGCCAGGATATATGAAATGTTAATACCTGTTTCACTGCAATTAACTTGTGGCATTAAAAGCTTAAACCACTTGCAATAGAAAACAAGATGGAAGGGGGGGGGGGGGTAAAAATACCTGATTTTGATGATTGATGGTTCTTTTGTATTCAATTTTTGTGCTTTTGGAAGAAATTTAGGTGGATGTACTGTACTTTGTTTTGATGCTTGGCAGTGTAAATTGATCATTCCATAATTGTGAGTTTTTTCCTTAACTCCTCTGTGTTATCAGATGGTGCCGCCCTGTTTTATGTTTCAGTCAAAGAGAACAAAAACTGTGATTTGTTGCACAAATACCTATTGCATAGGATATATGAATTCCCTTTTAGTTCACCAGCACTGGTCGTAGAAAAGGATGCCCTATTTGTGTAAGTAACATCTTTAATATTTATTATTTATCTCCATGAAATTTGTGCTTAAAATATCGTTATGAACTCGGCAGATGGTCAAATCCGGATGTGGCTTTTGGTAAATTCATGTTACACATGCATTATTTTTAAATTAGAGAGCAAGGGATTTTAGTACAGTCGATACAGGTAAAGCATTAAAATGCTTTACCTGTCTCGACTGTACTGTGATGCACCACTAGCTAAACCTGTATGCCGCCCTCTTTGTATACTTATTACTCTGTTATCATCTAATTTCCGTTAAAAAATTGATATGCTGCCCTCTATTATGTAAAGCATTGATCCCTTGTTCTCCGATTCAAAAATAATTCATGCATAACATAAATAAAAGCTAAATCCGGATTCGGTTGTCTGCCGAATTCATGACAATATAATAGCTGACCATACTTGCTGCTGAGGAACTGAAGTTATAATATTGCAGTAAGTAGTTGCCTTTGAAACCAAGAGATGTGGAGAAGCACACTCTGGGCCAAAGACTCATTTATACTACAAGGTGTATCAAATTAAACTAAACAGTTTGAAAAATACCACTAGATTAACAAACTTGTGTGATGTATTTGGTCAAAATGCTTTAGTTGATAGCTGAATCAACATCTTGTCCTCCCACAACTTTAAATTCACTGGCATGTGACCATTAATAAGGACTCAGTTCCTATTTTTGTGAGCCGAGTAATAATGCACCTGCAAAAAGTCAAATTCTTGGAAGTGGATGGCAAGTATCGTAAAACACCTTGTGACATGCATATCTTGCATGTGATAGTTATAATGAGAGATCATCGATCCTGTCATTGCTGCATACATGTATCATCAATTCTAAATTGCCTAAGACGTTATCTGACATTTGTTTTATTTCCCTTGCAGGCCTTCAGGATGGGACAACCTTCAAAAGATCAGTATCTTGTATGAAAATATGCCTAATATAAATCCAGATCAGCCCTATGAAGATGTCATACACAAACCTATAATTAGAAAGGTAGGCTTCAAAGTTTGTTTTCTTTTGTTTGATGAAACACACATCAACAGTTATACAGTTGTGTAAGTTGTTCTGGTGTCAGTTAGATCAGAATCAGTTGCATGAACAATTCAAGACACCTACCACTGAACAGGAACCTGAACTTAAAAGTTAGCTCATACTAAATTATGATCATCCTCACCAGATACCATTACAACTATTTGAGATGATGACGATGAAGATCAGGATTCAAGGAGCCCATATGGCTCAAACCCACTACCTCTTCATCATGAAGTACCCAGCCATATCAGCTTGTGGAATGTCAGTTGGGGAAAAATGAGGTTGTTAGCTTGTACTAAATTTGATATCTTCCTCACCAGATACCATTACAACTATTTGAGATGGCGATGAAGATGATGATTTAAGGACTCGTTATAGCTCGAACCCACAACCTCTTCATCATGAGGACCCAGTCTCACCAGCTTGTAGAATGTCACTCATGATAAAAATGAGGTTCTTAGCTTGTAATAAATTGTGATCATCCTCAGCCGATACATGTACCATTACTGAGATGACGAGGATGAAGATCATGATTTAAAGAGCCCATATGCTTGAACCCACTACCTCTTCATCGTGAGTACCCAATCGTACCAGCTTGTAGAATGTCAATCGGAGAAAAATGAGGTGAAGCTGCTATTGTGTTGTGTTTAATTTACATGTAATAATTACATGATGTTTGATTGTTATATCATCTTTTCTCTGTATAGCCCTTACAAGATAGTAAAGAGATCAATGCAGAGGATGAGCAGGTCTTCCTGGCAAAGCAACAAACGTTGCTGAGTAAAAGTATCACACCTGGTAAAGGAGCACAGGTAAATGAGAAACCCTTCTGTCTAAAGTGCACGCCTTAAACGGTGGCCATTTTGATGACATCGTCTGCGGGCAATTTTATATAGGCCTATATGAAATGGATAGGACCTAGAGATGATAAAAATGCCAAAATTGGCTGGTATTATGATAGTTGCCACTTCATCCAAAAAATCAGGCTCAATTGGTAGACCTACAGAGTCCTTCTGCATGCATCGGATGTTTATCCAGTCAATGCCTCAGCAAATGGCCCTGTTTGGGTTGTTAGGAGCCTTGTACACTAGAGGCAAGTAACTTTATCACTGTGTGCGATGCTACTCGTATGTCCTTGGTGTGTCTCTCAACAAAGTCCAGAGATGTAAGACTTCCGGAATTTTTTTTCTTTCTTTTTTTTACATTTATGGAATTGGATGATGATAATTTGTCATAAAAAGAGCAAAAAAAAAACTTTTTTAGGATGGGGCGAGGGGGTGAACCCCCACAGGGGCTCTGCCACATGGACCCCCTGTTGCACACCTCGCCTTCAGCTCACATGATTTTCAGGGAGTGGATCATTACCTCACTTACATCTCTGAAAGTCTCATGACTTTCACATCCGTAACTTATGGCGCATACGACGTTTTCTCAGTCAGGATGCATGTCATCATGCCGTCAGAGCACTTGTCTTGTCTCGCATAGACTATGCCAACTCCCTCATGTATGGTGCCCGTGAAATGGACCTAAAACGGCTGCAGCGTCTCCAAAATAAGGCAGCTAGGCTCATCTTTGCATGTGGACGAGACAGGTGCTCTGCCGATTTGTTGAATACCCTCCATTGGCTCCCGGTGAAAGAAAGAATTAATTTCAAAATCATGTTGCACATATACAACTGCATATCAGGTACTGCTCCGGCATATCTACAAGATCTTGTCACGTTTATAATCATCCAGATTCATCTAGAAGCAGTCGCAGGCTTCGCTCATCATCTGACAAAACAAGGCTCTATACAGTTCGCTCCAGTAAAAGAGCCGGGGATTGCTGTTTCACCGTTTTCGGGCCCCAGCACTGGAACAAGCTCCCTGTTTATATCAGAGAAGCGGAATCTGTGGCTGCTTTTAAACGAAGACGTATCTTTTTCCAAATCAGTAATTTCTTGTTGTTGTTTTTATTTTGTTTTTCTTGTGTATTTTGTTTTGGAGCAAAAGCGCTGTGTTATCTGTAGAGCGCTATAGAAATGTCCTTTAATAACAATAATAATGAGGGAGAATCATATCATAGACCATATGAAGAACAGTTGAATAATCCTCAACCAGAATTCCTAAATGTTTTGTCATCAATAAGATCACATTGGCTTGATGTATCTTAATCAAATCCTCGGTTTCAACTCAGTTTTGCTCTCAGCGCTGTAGCCATCTCATGTGGGTCTGGACATGCCTGTGATTGGTTGATGAAATATTCCTATTCCCAATTCACTACCATGTCAGCACTACACAGTCTGGACATGCACACTTCAAAATTGGCTAGTGAGCTTCACTAGCATGCAGCATGGCTCAAAAAACATGTTTTACCATTAATTATTGCAATTAGAGTTCAATAGTTTGATTTGCCTACATTTTGCAATCCTGAGATTGGAGCTCCAAAAAACAAATGACTCAAAAGAGCAATGAAAAAAATGACTGCAACTTTGGTAACATTTATCAAAATACGCTGGGGTAAAGAAACTATTTTGTAGAACTCATTTCACATGTACTAAAAAAGACTACACCGGAATGGTATCGCCATCTGGTTTGCACTGTCAAGTCAATGTTTGCCAATCGGAATTTTCCCAGCACTTTTTTCAGTGCAGTGGTTGTAGTCCTTGCCCCTATAATATACATATCTTACTTGTCACCAAATTTTATTTCAGCACAGACAACAGATGTGGAGTTACAGTCAAAAATGAGGGAAAACCAATATTTGATCAATAAATCAATAACTACTTCCCTTGAGTTGCTGAATTTTCAGTGCAGTAGTTGTAGTCCTTGCCCTATAATATACATATCTTACTTGTCACCAATGTGCTATAATTTTTGAGAAAAATGCAAAGATAGGCACAAAATTGGGCAAGGGTGTAGTACCCCCTTAAGTTTGGCCTTAATTGGCATAATTTGTGTATGTGAAATTCTGTACACAGTTTTGTAAGCGCACAAGCTGATCCCTGTGAATTTTATGGAAATACTAACTTTTAGATCTGTCCAATTGTTACCAATTTTAACAAAGATGCTTATAAATTGCAAAATAGCAGTATTTGACTATCAAATAAATGTTGTTTTGATTGACAGGATCCAAATAGAGGAATGAGAACTCCAGAGAAAGGAGGACGGATACCTTCCATTTCCAATATATCACCGATTAACAAGACCGGCCAAGTTAAGGTACAGTATATCCCTAATTCATTCCCTCTTAGATAGCGAGAACCCGTCTGAGCAAGCGTTAGAAAAATCCAAACCATGCATTGATTGTGTCTAATATGCACTCCCTGTAGTTTGCACATGTTCGCGTCGCATAGGCTTGATTCATTTTTCGGGTGGGTTTATGCATTTATAATTGGTTCTATTTTCCAATATTTTTAGTGATAATTGTATTATAAAATAACAAAATCACAAGTTTCTTTTCTTTTCGTGTATGAAATAGGTTAATGAACAGATATTACTTGCTGGTGGGATTTTTAAGGGAGGGCACTTTTAGTTTGTGTCTAAAATTCCAGTTATGTCAAGGGAGCCCATATCGCCCTTAGACGAATGTCATTTAAGTGTTTCTTAGTTCGTATATATGTTGAAAGAGGCTGGTACAATGTAATTTTGTTGATGTTTTCTATTTGCAGATGGAAGCGGGTAAACCAGGCTCAACAAATGAGGGCGTATTAGCTAATTTCTTCAATAGTTTACTGAGTAAGAAAACAGCAGGATCACCAGGGTCACCAGGAACACCAGCATCACCACAAAAAGGTAATCAATCAATCAATCAATCAATCAATCAACCAACCAGTCAATCAATGAAATGATAACCCCAAATTGGGTAATTGAATCATCTGAGAAAAAAATTCAAAGGTTTAAGTAGCTGCTTTCAAATATAATGACCCTAGGTCCATGGACGAAAGAGGTAACGGACCACGTACAATCAGTCCCCATGCATTGTATGCTTTGAATTCTCGCATATTCATGAGGGCCGATAGTTCGATTGTGCCGTGTCTAACAATCACGCCAGCATTGTGTGCCTTTGCGATTATGCGATGGACCGTAAAAATATGCAGTAAGCGTCTAGCAGTCTCGCCTGTCGCATTTCATAGAACAATCGGCCCTCATTATCGGGTGATGCTGAGACTTTGATTGATTTTACGCGGTCTGTTATCTCTTTCATCCATGCATAGGTCACTCAGAGTTGCCAGGCCTGCGATTTGGTAACCCAGTTAGGCAACTTTTGACGACTTATAACAATTTTCTGTCCCATAAAAACCAATTGATAAAAACAATAATTTGGCGACTTTTCAACATTTGCTCCCATGACTTCCGGTAGTTTCCTGTCCCATAGAAACCAAAGGGGAAAGAGGAAAAATGGGTGACTTTGAAACTTTGTGGCAACCCTGATGTCATTCAATGGGCTATTCCAGTTGAAATCCATACACCCCTATGGAAGACATGATTTTAATATCCCTCACAGGGGGTGCAGACTTCAAATGGAGTCACCCATTCAGGTAACCCCATTTGAAATTCACACTCCCTGTGTGTGAGGTTACAGTCATGTCTTATACAGGGGGTGTATGGGTTTCAACAGGAATAGCCCAATGATGTTGAGGCACAGTCAAAACGAGTGTTGACCTTTTCAACATCTTCAAACCTCAGGAATATTAAATGCACTTTCGATGGCGTTTTCAACATGTCATACCATGTGAATATGGCAGGAAATAAAAAATTGTTGTCATGCCACAATGAATTGATTTAGCTTGAGTTATATGAATTAGGTCATAATGGATGAGAAAACCAACAGCTGGTTGAACAAAACCACAGTTTGTATCCACCTACAAATTGGGCTTGAAAGTTGGCAAACCTAGTTTTGAAATATGGTCCAATAAACATTTTAATTAACAACACAGCTCAATCTATTTTTTTTTTCCCCTTGAAACCAAGTTGCAAGGACATGCAATACATCACTGTAATTTACAGTATAACACTTATTTAAACCGAACTTGCTTGTCCAATAATGCAAAAAGTGAAATGCCAATTTTCTAGCCCATTAATGCCCAATCCCGTTCCATGTGCAACAGCTGTATGTGTGCATTAGTAACTGGTGGTCCATTTCTTGAAGCATGGCTAGTGTCCAAGCTTCCTAAGCCATTAGGCTTAGGCCCAATTAGTCCTATATACCAATGCTTACAATTTCACATCGTGCATCACCTAGAAAGAGAAATCAATAAAGTGGATCCACATTGGTAGGGATAGTCTGCTGGCTTAGGAACCCTGACCACTTAGCCAAGCTTCGAGAAATCGGACCTGGGAGACTTAAAGACAGGTTTTATACATCAGGTGTTGGGTCTGACACCAAACCCTTATTATTATTGATAAATATATTGATCCCAACATTTTAAATGCCTATAATCAGATTCTGGTTTTTTAATTTTGTATCATTTAAGATGATAGCACTTTACCTGAAGAAAACGGGAACTGAAATTTAAATAAAAATAGTGACATGTAAGGAAAGCCGGTTAGTCGGTCATAGTCATCGTAATATGCATGTGCTGCATGTATCACACCTTTGATTCTGTATGCTTGGCTTAATTCAGGGTTGCCACTATTTCATACCAAAGGTGCGGCATACACCAAGTTTCGACCATGTTCAGTAGCCCAATATACAGAAAAACCACTTATTTGGGCGCTTTTACTGAGTATAGTCAAGAAAACACCCAATTGGGTGGATCACTTCTTAATTATCAGCAAAGTGGTCACTTTGAAAGGGCAACACAATCTAGATTTTATGGAGACTCAAAAGGGCTGTGAATATTGACAAATTAAAGGAAATTTTCATATCAAAATTAAAAGGAAATTTTCATTTAAAACTTTCATAAAAAATTGCCATTCTCTTGGTCAAGCTGATGTCACACAAGGGGGGGGGGGAAGCTTTGTGTTACCAAGTGAATGCCTTGATACTTGCAAAAGTAGTCCAATTTTGAGTAAACCTGCTGCTCCGTGGCAACCCTGCTTGGCTTCATGTGGTTACTACTTACAAAGTTTGCACTAATGGCATTGTGGTAGAGAAAACACCATCATTCATTGTGGATCTATAGGTATTAATGGTAAATGATGCAGAAGCATTAGGTGATGAGGAAAAAATCCTGTTCTCTGGGCGGACGGACTTTTTGAAATCCTGTTCTCTGGGCGTAGGGTTGGTCAGTCAGGCGTTTGTTTGTTTTGGGGTGTGTTTTTTTTCCTTCAAAAAATCACCAAAATCCGGTTTATCCTTAGTGTAAGAGAACACAAAATACTAATAGGATTAGGGTTAGGAATTAGGGTTAGGGTAATGGTTAGGGTTAGGGTAGGATTAGGGTTAGGATTAGAGTTGGGATATATTTGGTATTCTCTTACACGAAGGATACACCCAAAATCTGTATAAATTTGAAAAGCAAATATCATACACTAAAAAAGGGAAGCATTCACCAAAAAATGGCTGCTTTTACATGCAACAACCCAAATCTAGGTCAGTTTAGCTCATAGAACAGGTTGTTTTTTTCCCGTCACCTTAGAATCAGGGGTAAATTCTTCAATAATGTGTATCAAGGAATGATAAGTGCAGTTGAGTAAGCAGAGAATAGCCACAGTCATAGTTTATTTCAGAAGAACCAAATAATAGCATTGGATAACAAATTTATATATATATATATAATTTGGTTCACCTCAAGTTCGGTAGTGAAGTCAATGCTTTTTCGCAGTTTGTTTGTTTGTTTATTTCTTCTTTATACTGGGTCCATATTCAGGGAAAATTTAAGTATTCCCCTGTTCTTCCATATGGCGCAGTTGCGCCGCAAGCGTGCCAATGAACTGTCCCTGTATGCGTGCGTGTACACTCAGCGCGTTATCTTTGCACGCGCGATTCGATACTGCGGCAAGCAAAAAACGCACGTACATCACTACCAAACTTGAGGTGAACCAAATTATAGTGTAGTTTGTTCTGGGTGGTCAAAATTTTCAAAAATATTAAAATCATTAAAATACATTAATACGTAATATCTAGATACCAACATTGAATATTAACAAATAAATTGCACAATGTAGAAAATTATTTACTAATTGCATACAACTGCACTTGAAGAAAAATTTATATTAAACATAACTCACACTAGGGAGAAAATTGCATGCAGGACAGTCTATGAGAAGTGAGTAAAAAGACACATCTAATGCAATATATGGAGCGGTACTGTTTTTAAAACGGAGGGTTCTGATCCTGTGGTTCTGATACGCAGCTGCAAGATGTTTATGGCATTGCAAAGACTGGCAGAATGAATCTCTACCCTAGTCTGGTAGGAGGGAGAAGATTTTGAGATGTAGTTGTGGTACAAAATCCCTTCAGCAAACCAGCAATGATTTTCTCTTCTATTAGTAGTGCTGCAGAATTGTGAAACCATTGTTAAATTTTTGTGAAAAGTGTGAAATTTGGCTCAGATGTAGTATTCAGTCTAGTGAACAATTCTAGGGGGAGGGCCAAAAATATTTTGTCCAATATGGCCGCCATAGAGGTCATCGAACTTTATACAGGGAAAAAATTCAGAGTTGTTCAAATTGAGTTATAAACCATACCAACGTGTTCCCCTGGTCACAAGGATCCAGAAAAAGTATAGTTTGACCTATCTGTGATGTATGGTTCTCAAGTTATAAGCAAAAAGGTCAAAGGTCAAGGTTTGAAATCTACAGGGCTCAAATTTGAAAACTTGTTTTTTGCTATGATTCACCATTATGCAGCCCTATAGATATATTCTCAAGCTATGTGCTTGGCATGCAATTATGGGAAAGATCATATAAAAGGGTTCCAATACATGTATACACAATTTAATTTGTAAATTTGGATGTTTTCATGGACATCGCAATCTATTTCTGGAAAATATTTGACCCTCCCAGTGAACTGGTCAGCTGATAGGCAGCTTGGAAAGCTATATAATGGGGTATTCCCTTTGAAATCCTCACTCCCTCTGTGGAATATTTAGCTAAATTCTTCCACAGAGGGAGTGTTTTTCAAATCAAATTGGCTGGGGTAATTAATTTGAAAACCATAATGCCCCTGCGTATGGCTTTACCTATATCTTCCACAACTGGAGTATTTCAAATGGAACTTACACAATTATTGCGTATTCTATTTAAAAACCATACTCCCTCTGTGGAATCTTCCACAGGGGAGTGTGGATGTCAAACAGAATAGCTCAATGCCTGGTCATGTGTGACAGCTGGAAGGGTTGGTCTTTCTTTATGTTGGGTCAGAGAAGAAATTATAATCAACCACAGGTCTGATTTTAATTAATTATTGATCTGATTTCCTCCAACAGTCATTTGCACATCATCTGGCAGATATTTTAAATTGTTCTTAAGGTGGTTCGAAAGGCAAGGTTTAGGGAAATCATGAATTCCAACATTTTTGCAAATATCTCCAAAACCTTTCATGATACAATCTCAAAAAGTGAGTTTGTGCTTATGTAGGGATATGTTGGCCATGTTATGAAGGTAATAAAACCGTTGCCATGGTAACCAAGATTATTCCTTCTGACCAATCACATTAAAAGTTGGTTTTTCCTGTTTTTCAAAGTGAAATCACTTCATTTGTCCCAATAGATATACTCATATGTTGAGTCATGTTCCTACACACCTCCACTGATTTTCCGTAAAAAATCAGTGGAATTCCCCTAGAACATGTCAAAGTGAAAATTTAGTTTTTGTACAGATTCCATGATTTTACAAAACCAACTTTTAATGTGATTGGTCAAAATCAGTAGCGACTGCTTGGTTACCATGGCAACGGTTTTATTACCTTCATAACATGGCCAACATATCCCTACATAAGTACAAACTCACTTGAGATTGTATCATGAAAGGTTTTGGAGATATTTGCAAAAATGTTGGAATTCATGATTTCCCTAAACCTTGCCTTTCGAACCACCTTAAGCTGGCCCAGTGTTTAATCTGGGATTTTGGGTGGTTCAGATGATAAGCTGGTCCAGTTTTTAAATCTTGGATTTTAGGTGGTTTGGTCTGCATTCATACAGCTTTCACACCATTGCTTTATATCTCTTTCTGCATTCCCTGTCAGCTGGCCATCAGTCCAATATGTTGTTGCCTTATGACTTGGACAGTGTCCTTTAGACGCAATGCACCTCCAAAATTGCATGTCCCAATATTTCATCCATTGTACATTTAACAGAGATGAGAGTTTTCCAGAAATCTGTGGACTTTTTTGAGTACATATTTCCCAGCAATTCTATGTTAAGACATTTCTGCATAATTCATGATGTCACCTGTCATTCAGGATATCAGTTATTTTTGTATACTCACATATTTTATAAATTATGTAATTGCATCTTTTATGGCAGAAGAATATAATAGGGTTGCTGAAAACTGAGAACTTTAATTTTGGCCTTGTTCACCTTACAGTGTGCCTAGTTTAGCGTGGAAGTGACTAATTTGAAAAAGCACTTTTTGTGCACCAAGAAGTCAATATTACATGTATGTAAGGGAACAAACCAAAAGATCAGTGACGTCCTATAAACGTAACTAGTTTCGTTTCTCAGCCGATCCCCTCCCTCCCTGCCAGAAACGTAATAATGAAATGTTGAAAATTTTGACATAATAATAATAATAACACATACTTCAGACCGATGTTTTTGTACAAACGTAATCGAGTATTTTTACCCCCTCCCCCCTAAACGAAAATAGTTTCGTTTATAGGACGTCATTAATCTTTTGTTTTGTTTCCTAACATTGATGGTGAATAAGAAAACTAACAGCTGCTGCTGAAAATATTATACAGCAGGTGAAAATGGAAGGAGTTGGAATAAAAGAGAGATTTTCTACAACTTGTTAGGTCCATTTCCATTTTTGCTCCTGACAAATTTCAGAGCAAGGTCCTAGATGAGTTCAATTTGTGAGTGTGGGGGGCATGAGTGTGTGCATGGATGTGGGTGTGTGCTGTTGCTGTTTGTGTCTGTTTTGCCAACATCATGAATATTAGAATTAGTACATCATCAAATGTACAGTGTGCGACCGTGTTGACACTTGTTGACACTTGTTTTGTGTTAGCAATAGACAAGTGAGGTCTGACAGTTTATTGTTTTATTATTATTTATAACCATTGTTGTTTTTGTTAATTTTTGAGTGCTGTGACTCTTGAACTTAATATCAATTATTGATTGTGTCATCAACAACCAATTATTATGTAGATCCCAAATTGCTCTCACTCCTCTCAAAAGGCAGTCCCTGATGTCTAAAAGACATCAATAAATTCCAATCCGTACATCTAAACTATCCTTTTTAAAAATGGAAGAAATTTTGTTTTGACAGAAGATTTGAAAGAAAATGTTCATTATTTAAATGTACAATACTTGCAGCACTGCTTATCAAAGAATGGTGGTGGTATTCCTTCCCCCTCTCCCTCCCCTTTCAATTGTGGTTATTAAGCCACAAAGGTTTGAACCAGAACCAGCCAATATGTGGATCCTGGGTTTTATCTAACGAAAGTCAATTTGACCAAAATTCCTTCCCACAGGGGGATAGGCACAACCAGGGGGAGCGCTAGAACAAAACACTCCAGAGTCCACAGGGACCCCTGAACTTGCAGAAAATTAAAACGTAGGGGGTCTATTTGGTGAGCCAGAGTTGCACAAATGCAGCATAAATAGTATCTGCAGTAGTGCTAGATTGAAAAACTGGGGGGTCTGCAGGGACCCCTGAACTTTCAGAAACTTTAAATATAGGGGTCCGAACTGTATTTTGGTGAGGCTGGGACACCCCTAAAGCAACCTAGTGCTAATCCTGGGCATATCAATATTGCATAACAATAGATACTCAGAGGTTGATCCATTACGCTATATTGTATTGTGCAAAGAAATTTCGGCAAACCGACTTCCCGCAGGGGAACCCTGGATCCACAGATCAAACTGCTATATATTTTGTGAAATCTCAACAACTGAGTTTACAAATAAGATGGCATTAACTTTTGATATTACATTGAAACATTGTTAAATAGATTGAGTTATAAATCACCTCACATTTACTTTCGTTATTCCTTTTATATAATTATTTATCTTACTTTTTATTTATTTAATGATACATTTTTAACTTGCATTGGGAATGAAGATTGGGAATGAAGATTTGTTCAGGTTTCAAAAATGTAACTGGACAGAACAAGATTAGCAAATCTCTCTTAACATTTGACACAAATCATCAGTTAAACTGCCTGATGTAGTCCTAACATCTTTTATCTCTATGCACAAGGCTCATGTTAACACCATGAGAACTACCTGCCTATTGGTCAAAAAGAAGTTTTCATTATCAATTGGACCAATCAGCAACATTGTTAGAATAATTTCTCCACACAAAAAAAATGGGGTGAATTATTTGCAAAGCTCCATTCTGATTGGTGATTAAAGTGAAGATATCACATAATTGACCAATCAGAGGCAATGTTAGATCAGGAGGTAGTGCTCAGGGAGTTGGGGAACAAACCAATATATTGATGAAGTCCTATATACGTAGTTAATTTCATAGCCCCTTCCCTGCCCATCTATAAGAAAAGCGAATATAAGTAAAAATTCCCACTTAACATTGCATGATAATATATTATAAAGAAGTATGAATGGTCTAAAATGCTGTTCAACAATGTTTTAATATAACAACATAATAACAACATTTTGGGCAGTTCATACTTCTTTAAATATGTAATAAAAGCGGAAGTGGATCAAAATAACATGAATGTTTTTTAAGAGCATTGGAAGAAGTGTAATCAATATTTTTAAACCCCTCCTTCATAATAAAACTAGGTATATTTGTAGGACTTTATCAATCATGGTTTGTTCCCTTATACATTGAATAAGCAAAGGATATTGGGCTATTCCATCTAAATTCCACACTACTACTGTGAAAGATTTTTCAAATATCTTCCACAGGGGAGTACGAATTTCAAATGGAATTAACACATTAGACAGCTGCATTAGTATTTCATACACCTTCTGAGAAAGATTGAACCAGAATCATCCACTGAGGGAGGGTGAGTTCTGCCTAATGTGCTTATTCCATTTGAAATTCATACTCCCCCTGTGAAAGATATTTCCAAAATCTTCCACAGGGGTAGTGTGGATTTTAAATGGAATAGCCCATTGTTGATTGCAGTAGTTATAAAGGCTTTATTAGGATTGGAAGTGCATTGAAGTTTTGATCTTTGTCTACCCCAGAAATTATGTGTGTGCTGACATGTTATGCTTTACTCTTACATTTCAGCAGGGGACAAAACCGTTCGAAGCGATGCAGCTGCAGAACTGGACAGAATGAACCGGACCAGAAGACCTGTACCAGGCGTATCTCCCACCACGAACAACGCATCATAGGAAATAAACGTGCTTCGTTGCCAGTCTATGTTTGTACCTAAAATATATAAATATTATATATATACATAGAGCAAGCGCTGTCTGTTCTTATAATATGTCGGTTTTACCCATTCCCTTCTTGCCCGCCCTTCCATCGGACATTTTTCAGTGTATGGATTAGAGAGTAGCATAGCATGCTCAGTAAGGCAGAAGAAATAGCGAAGACATCATCGCTAGCTGATGAAATAAGAGACACAGAAGGGTAGATGCATGACAAGTAGTTGGTTCAGGTTCATCTTATTGGTAGAACTAAATTGGACACAACTTTGCAATGGAATCACTTCGCTCAAAATGCTTACATGCAAGTTGGTACGAGTGGTGTTCTAAACACGGTGTTGTTGAAGTTTATGGTATATGGATTGGAGATGTGCTTCAATGTGACATTTGAGAAACACATGGACTTGGCTCTGGATTTGAGGGTACTTCACCATCGCAGCACTATCTGATAAGCGGGTATCCAAGAACAAGCTGTAAAGGCTAACAAAAAGTGCATGCAGTATAGTGATAAAGTGTACAATGCTTTCTGCTCCGTAGCATGCAAAAGAAGTGTCTATAAGCTTTGGTGAACAACATCAAGAAATGGCTGAGAATTCCCACAGAAATTTGGCTCCGTTGATGATCTTTATTTTGATGTTAATATTTAATTTTCATATTTTAATTTCAATTCTATTTTCAGTTAATTTAAGATTATAATGATAACAAATCAGTTCAAAAGTGTTGTGTCACGTTTTTGTTTTGTTATGTGGGCCAAGTATTGTTTGACTTAACCCCATGGGCACTACTGCCTTTCTTACAGAGCGATTGATTGGTTGATTACATGATATAATCATCTGAGCAACCAATCAAAATAGAGCTTCTAGATATCTCAGCAAGTTTAAGCTTAATCCCCTTCAATCCTACTGGCTATTCTTATCATACCTCTGATTGGCTCAATACGTGATATAGCCCTCTTTATAACCAATCAAAATAGTTCATTGAGCCGGTAGTACCTCTGGGGTTAATGAATGTTATTGATATAGGATGTATTTATTTAAACCTACTTGATAACAGAAAAAAGTGATAACTTGGTAACAATTAGTAAAAACAAAATGGCAAGGAATATCTCCGTAAAGCATGGCATGTAGAATCAATTGCATGATAAACAATCAATCTTGTATAAATTTGGTAGAACTTTGGAAGTTTAAAAGAACATGTTTGGAAATGTCAGTGTTTTGGAACTGATTGAGAGCATTAAAAAATGCTAATATTTATAAAAACATATTCGCAAGACTAAAACGTATAGCTATCATAGTTTAATGACCTGAAATGTTTTTCCCCACATATGTTGAAGTATTTTGTTTTAAAAAATGAAGTGTAGTTTATCATTAAAAAATTAGGGGATAGCATATATTGTCACTTTAGAAAGTCCGTACTATACAACTCAGCCATACCTATTGGAAAATATTGGTATAATTACATAATCCACCCTGTAGTGAATGCTGTATACAGTACCAATGAAAATACCAGAAACTATATTCAATTATTGAGTAACTTTTGCGTACATACCATTAACTCTCTCCACGCTGGTTTCGACTGCAAACGACAAGTTTAATAAAAAAATTCCAGAATTGTAAATTTTCATGACCGTATTTGGAATCAGCATGAAAAATGCATTCAAATGAGTACAAACAAGGCCAGTATTGGTTCAGTAGTTCTCAATATAGTTCTTGATATTTTGAGAAAATATGTCAAAACTTGGAACTTTTTATTAATATGATATGGCTAGCACGCAGAGCATTAAGCACTACTCGACTCACTGCATGGGCAATGTATCTTTGAAGTTAATATGATGCAAACTTTTAAATTTACACCCATATAGCCCTATATCTCCCAATAAGGTCAAGGTATATAGAGTACATGCACATTTTTGGGTATTCCATAAAAAATCCACACTACCCCTGTGGAAGGTTTTGGAAATATCTTCCACAGAGGGAGTATGAATTTCAAATGGAATGAACACATTAGCTGCTCCATTTGAATTTCATACACCCTCTGAGGAAATATTCAACCCGAATCCTCAACTTAGGGAGGGTGTGTTGCAAATGGAGCTGCTAATGTGTTCATTCCGATTGAAATTCTGTTCATTCTCCCTCTGTGTAAGATATTTCTAAAATCTTCCACAGGGGTAGTGTGGATTTTAAATAGAATAGCCCATTTTATGGATCTGTTACAGTGACATTGTTGGTTAGTGGGTGTGCACTTTTTTATGGCCTTCACAGCAACCCATATTTTAAAAATTGTTTCATTGATACTGTAAAACCTCGTCTACAAGCATATATAGTGTTTTTGATGAAAGCTAAATTAATAAGATACATGCGTAAATATGCCAATACAATAGATTGGTCTAACAATAATACTTATTTATATATGCTTGGATCTGTAATTTATTTGCTCAAATTCCATAATGGCGCCTGGATTAATTTAGCGTTCATCAGAAGCACTCTATATGTGATGCGATCAAGCAAAATCAGTCGGAACTCGGAAATAATGATTTTGAGATATAGCCAAACAAAGGAAGTTTTTCCTTTTGTTTCCTCTTGTTTTGGAAACTCTTTAATTGCTCATATCTTTGGAACTGGTTGCTCGATTTCAATGCGGTTTTCGGCAAATTCCAGCTTTGTAAATGGTTTTTACTATCCTATAAGAAACTGAAAATTTATTATTGCCGAGTTCCGACTGATTTTGCTTGATCGCATCGCATATGCTTATAGTCAAGGTTTTACGGTATGTGTCAGTTGAGCCTACTTTCTTACAAAGGCTGCATATTTCCTATAATATATCAATGCTGAATCAAATCATATATTGGCACATATCCGATACATAATCTTATGGTTGATGTGATTCATCCCAATTTTACGATACATGTGCATGGATACAGCTTTTATTAACAGTAAACATGCAAAGTTTCTTTGTCTTGTCATGTCTGATCGTTTAAAAAAAGTACAACATATCATAAGAAATAATGATGTGTTCCTTATATAAGTGTAAAAACAGTATTTTAGATTGTACAGAGTTCTGGTTCATGGGGTGCATGTACAACATGGCTGCACATGGCTCATAAACAATCTTGTTGTATGTGTGTGTAATATATGAACTGGTCAAATATGATTGCATGTAAGCGTTACATGCTCGACAAACAGCAGAGAACACTGTACATTAATGATGCTGATTTTACATTCCAAATCGGAACTAATTCTTAGAAACATTGTAATTAGCCTTGGAAATATAATCAAAATGTTTGCTGGTGTTCAAAAACCAAGACATTCAGTTAAAAGAAACTAGGAAAAGAATGAACTCACAGAAGATATCTACCACTTCCCACAATGCATTTCTTCCCTGTACTGATTTGCTATTCAGTGCAACATGGGTCAATAGTGACAAAAAATACCTTAATTAACAGAACTCATCCAGATCTTGCAATTGAGGAATTTCTTGTCACTATCGACCATGTTGACTGAATAGCAAACCAGTACATGGAAGAAATGCATTATGGGAAGTGTAAGATACCGTGTGTGGAATGAGTTATGAAGGGCATAACCAGGAGGAGGCAGAAAGAGAATAATATTCAGTTAATTGGAACGGGAAAGGTGAAAAATTATTGATAATTTGACCTTTTTCCTCGCCAAATACACTTCCATCTATTTGATGTGACAGGAAATAAGACTCACCCTTGATATACAGAGATTGTAAACGGTTCTCTCTACCAATGTTTGACTTACTTTGATATGTCATCCCATATCCAGGGTATTTCATTAACCCCATGAGAACTACCTGCCGATTCGCCAAAATGAATATTGTGTCCAATTTTGAACCAATCAAGGAGGGTATTAATATGATCATCTGCAAATGCAAGTTTGACCATAAATTGTTTAAAGCCTAGTCATAATTGGCGATCAACCAATCAGAAATGCTGTTAGATACCCAGTAGTGTCCAGGCGGTTAAAGTGAGGTGGAGCGCTAAACATCTATTCATTTGACCCATAGGGGTAACTCCTACCTCGACACACTGGTTGCTCTCCTACATTATATATTTCGTGAACGTCTGGATGTGTAAGGGTTATAAGCAAAGTTACTTTGAATAAGCTATATCTCAAGAGTAAGGGCATTAAGCAAAGTTACTTTGAATAAACTATATCTCAAGAGATTCATGACATTCCAAAGCATGTACTTTGCATAATAATTATATTAGCTATACACTAGGTCAAAGTTGAATACTTGGTGCAGGTATTAGTGTTGTCTTATTTGCAATGGTGCCTATTATTTTGTTAACAGTATCTGCTATTTATGATAACGTCAAGTTGAATTTTTAGGCACACTTCAAAATTCTTTTGCAGCTATAGTAAATACTTCAATTAAGTTTATGTTTGGACCACAGAATTAGAGAAGGAGAACCGGGACTCAACTGCCATCTTCATACAGGCATGGAGCAAAAATTGGGGGTATTCGGTTTCCCTTGGAATGCACTCGAGGCATTCTTTGTCATGTAAGCGCGACATAGATGATGGACTCACTTGAGAGACACACTTGATGCGACCTGCACGCGAGTATCAAAACGCTTCAGATGAGATGCAAAATTGTATTTGTTCGTCTCCGCGCACCATCGGCGAGGACCCGAATACCCCCAATTTTCTCCCCCATAGCTGACAGCGCGATTGTATGTTGCAGTATAGGGAGTCCTGGTTCTCCTTCTCTAATTCTGTGGTTTGGACTCATATTTTTTGACTTCTGCATGCTGTTGCATTTTGTGTGATGCTGTCATGTTTGGTTTGGTATTTATCAAATAAAAATTGATTGGAATTCAAGCATGCACGCACATCCATGTAAATTTTACATGCTGAATTATTTTGTTGTGCGTATTCTGCCTTACCATAACAAAAGGGCACAACTGACTTAACCTATTTTGAGATAATGGACAAATCTGTATTCAGTTAGCATTCACTTGTACATACAAACCAACTATGTAAGGATAACTACAGTTAGGGATTGGGTTTGAATTGAGGGTGTTTCAGATATTCTATAAAAACTACTACCAAGAGAAAGCCATCTACGGTGAAGACTCAATTTCGGCTAAATGGTCAGTTGGCGTCCTTTTGTCATGGTACAGCAGTATGGTCTGAGACAGTATTCCCACTAAGGCTGTATGGCTTACGGCACAAAATTGGTGCAGGCAGTTGACAAATTAGCCCAGAAGAATTAGAGAAAAAAAAAGAAAAGATTCAAAAACAGAAACCTTTAATTACTCTCTGGGCTAATTTTTCAATGAAAGTGTGACACTGTCCCAAGCTTGAAATCTTTAAAGGAGCACTAGTGTGGGAGGTTTTGAAATTGGGTTATATTACAGGGTTAGAATTTCGGCACAAATCGGATTCACACAAAAATTCAAATATAAGATACAACTTTGATTAGCGGAAGCATTTCAACACTGGCGATAGTTTAAAGAGGCCAAAGTGAGAAAAAGATTAGCTTGTGTGAAGTGCTGAGTTTGAACATGGTTTAGCAAATTTATGCATAATACACTTCATTTTCGAAGCAACCGAACCCCAAAAAGAGCAAATTATTGTCTAATTTACTCCCAATCATTAATATAAGCTGATGTAACAGCAAAAACAGCCTATCGATACGTTGAAATGTGAAACCAAGATGGCTGACCTATGTTTTGGTTATTGTAGAGGGCAGTATTATTTTGGGCAGCGGAAGACAGATACGTACATTGAGGCAATTCTTAATATGCGCAAATCAGCTTGATTCTCGTGCACGGTGGTGAAATTCTGACCCTGCTATATTGAAATGGTTAGGCTGACTATTGATGTGAAATAACTTGGAAGTGTCTCAAAAGTCTGGATTTCAAGAAAATCTTGCATCTAAATTATGGAAGTGCATCTTCCAGTTACCAACCTCCACTCTCCAGCATCTCACGCACAAAAATATTCTATGAATTTGTTTTATAGTGTTATATAAATATCAGATAACTTATTGATTATGATAATGATGTTTGGTTATGAATAATATTGATTTTATTGGGTTTTGGAATGGGTTCAAACAAATGTTGTTTATCTCTCTTTAAAACACAGATGAATTGAATACAAGTATATTTTTGTTTTGTTTTATCAATTTTGTAGTGTTGTGTGTATGTAGAGTAAACCAAAGGTTTTAAGTTATTCCATTATTTTTTTAAAGGAATTCTTGTATGTAGTCAGTATTTTGTAGTTTCATAATACAGTCCCGGGTTAGGGGTAATGGCAGGGGTCAGCACTCAAATTTTTGATATAGACATGGACCCCAGCCAGTGAAGTCAGTGCAAAAAAACCATTTTGTTTTAGTTCTCAAGTCAGTCACTACATGAATTGAATTGGGCTATTCCAGTTGAAATCCATACGCCCCCTATGGAAGACATGATTTTAATCTTCCACACAGTGTGAATTTCAAATTGGGTTCCTTGAATGGATGACTCCATTTGAAATCTACACCCCCTCTGTGGGAGATTACGGTCATGTCTTCTTTTTCCTGTATGTGCTGTACCTCAATTTGAATATTGTCGCATGGGCTTTAGGGACCGATCGTTATTTACGGCAGGGGGGAATGGGTGTTTTGGCAAAAATATCGACAAAAAATTTCGCGTTCCCCCCTCGCGTCCGCTTAAAATTTTCGCGTTCCCCTTGTTTTCCCAATTTTCTCCATTTAAAATTTAACAATCCCCCTCCTGGTTCAACTAAAATTTCAGGTTCCCCCTCAATACCACAAAAAATTTCGTGTTCCCCCTAAATTTACCCATTCCCCCCTACCATAAATAACGACGCTCCCTTACATGCACAGTTTACTTATGCACAATCCTGGAACATAGGATTGATTGCAGATATCAGAACCGGGGATGGTCCCCCTTCTCTTTTCGAATAGATCTGACACTTATGGAGCAGTTGGTTTGACTCTTCCTGTACACAGGACACCAGCTTCATGTGACTTTCCTTACCACGAGACACTGTTCATACACTACAATATCTGCATGTGCTAAGCAGTGTATTGGGGTGAGAAGGAATTCTACATTTATATTTTATATACTGCTTGAAACAGAGTCTGCTCCACAATCAAAGAAATTATCTCTGATAAACTAACAATAACTGAACTGGGATAGGCAATAAAATGGCTCGAACCCACACAGATCGTATTATCCAGGCCAACGTCTTATCGCCTTAGACTACTCAGCCATCTCACCCTCGGCCATCTCACCCTCAGCCATCTCACCCTCTTCCATAGGGATATGTGGATTTCAACTGGAATAGCCTAAATTGCAACAACTGACCAATTACTGCTGCCTTCTGATGCTGTTTTACTTTGCTTGGCTTATAATTTGCAAAAAGATACTTACTGTGTGTACCAATAAAGTCCCAACTTAAATTGGTGTAATAAGCATGAGCCAGTCATGTGTGGCACATTGCACAACACACAGCTAAAGTCTTATTCAGATTCCCTTTTACAAATTAAGCGTACTGCTAGCCATCCAGCGCATATTATTTGCACAAGGTCCAATGCACACGCTTGACGTCGCGCGCGTATACGCGATGGTTAAGCTGTCAAATGAAATCTGAATAAGACTTTAGCGTTGTGCTATGCACAACTGCATCTATGTCATTTGTTATCAATACACATGTCAATTATAAGCCAAAAAAAGTATGGCATATCTCATTCCAGGCAAGGACATTAGTTGCTTGAGTAAAGTAAAACAAACAAGTATAAATTTCCATCATCCAACTGGTTGATAGACTTGTTTGCTCTTTTATTTTTTGGTAAAATTCTATAACTATTGTCTGATTTACTGCATGTTTGTATTTGTTATTTATCTCATTATGTTTTTGGACATTTAATTTTTGATTTGTATTGTATTCTTCTGTGTTTAAAAATGGAAACAAAAACACCCCCTGTGTAATTTGTATATATATTATTAAAACAATTGCTTGAAAAGGCATCCCAATCAATGTTTCATGTGTGTTTTAGATGTCCTAATAATTATAAATATTATTATTCTATATAACAGATAAATCTTTGCTGAAAACAAGTAAAGAGTTGTAGCTAACATGCAAATTTGTGAAAATTCTTTGAACATTTGTTGTTATACCGTAGGAAGCAGTTTTGCTAAATACAAGTAGCTGGGAGAAATATACATAGATGCTAGCTACTATAATAGACTAATTAGTAGCAGTGTTGCCAAAACTTTTCAGTGTCAAGGCGCGGCGCATTGACTCGCCAGGCCGCGGTAAAGGATTCTCAAGTAGCCCAATTTTTAAGCTTTCAAAAAGCGCCTAATACGGATATTTGGGCGGATTTACCCTTAATTTAGAACGCAAAACACCCAATTGGGCGGAAAAGCACTTGACTTTGAAACTTCCGGTACTTACTGGGAAGTTACTGACCGATCAATAAATGGTCACAAAACCCATTGTAATTTCAATTTGGAGCTTCAAAGACTCAAAACCTTTATAAATCGGCTAAATTGAAAGGAAAATACATCAAATTAGTGCCGTGGCCTGAGACTGGCAAAAGTAGCCCAATTTTAGACAAGTAGCGGCATGCTTTTTTGAGTAGCGGCAAGTGATCGCCAAGTAGCCCAATTGTGCGCCTAAAGCGCGGCGTTGGCATCACTGATTAGTAGAACATACTATTTAGTATAACAAGAGTTCAAAGAACTTTCTGGTCTTCATGTGTAATAACTGGTATCTGTGGTTGCTATGGTAACTATGGACCATGGTTACCAGTTGATGGGAAGTTCCATTATAAGTTGATGTCAAATATAGTATAAAAATGATATTGAAGAACTTGTATAAACTTGTGTTGCATATCATGTTTTTGTTTTCATATAAATACTGTTTTACTATAGGCCTTTGGAACGATAGCCCACTGTAAGTTCTCTAACAGTGACCTGGGAGTCCTCTGCTGGGTGTATATGATGTCTGATGAAATTCATGAAAAGTTGTAAGCGATTCGGGAAATTCATTTGAATATTTTGAGGAATGATTTGTGACTCGGTACAATAACTCTGGATCTAAGTCGTCTATTAATCTAGTATCATATTGAATGATGGAATAGGAGTACATGATGACTCTTATGTATGACAGATTTTGATATTACAGTTTACCTTACAATGCATGCCTCAATGAATAACATCCATGAAATTAATTGCCAACTCCAAACTAAATTTTGTCGCCCTCGCTTGACCACCAATTTTAATCTCCTTCCAATTTAAAATGAGGGCAGTATTCCTGAAACATTTATGGTGCTGTCCAGATGGTGTGAAACCTGAAAAAAATGCAAAACCAAATTTGTAACAATTTACAAATGTTCCCCGTAATTCTGTTCAAATTCAGTCAACTGCCAAGTGATTTTCAAAAGAATTTGGAAACTATCAATATCAAATATCTCAAAGTAAGTTAAGTCATGTTATCAGGGTTTTCTTTAAGCATTTTGCTGAAGGGGTATATTCCATTTTTTGTACCCTTTCATTTGTGAATTTTCCTCTGAAGGGGTATAACACATTGCCTAGGGGGTAAATTTTATTTTGGAAGACAATGTGTTGCAATTTCACTGAATTGTTGCTCCATTTTTTTCACCAGGGCACTCAAGAAAGTGTGGGGGGGTGGTTTAGAGACCAAAAATTTCCTACAATATTTTTCATTAGTAACTGCTATTAAGTAAATTTTGTCTCACCCCATACCGCCTCTAGCAGTGGCCCTGATATCCCATGATTTCGTTATCATTTCTTGGTCTTTTTGCCACATTCAAATGATTCAATGCTTACATGAAGGGAAAAGTACACCCATCACCCTAGATGAAAATATCGGGTATTTTTATATCAAATATTGACACGTATGTTTGCAAGATTTTGTACGCTTTGAATTTGAAGGGGTACTCAAAATGTTTAAATGCTTATATGCGCTTCTTAAAGAAAACCCTGCATGTCATAATGTTGAGAATTGTGAGTCATGAAACAAATGTTAAACTCAATTACTCTGACTTTCATTGGTGAGTTGTTGATGGTGAAAAGTATACTCAATTCAAGATTAATTTTTGTGCAACCCTAGATATTAAATTTGTTTGGAGTTTGAAGTCATTCATATTTCTCATATTGCAAGTGAGTATTGTAACTAAACACATTGACTCGTTAGTGCTACTGATATTTCATAGACATAAAGTGAGTCATGTCTTGCTTGTGGATCATGTAATTGAGTCAAATCAATGTGAGACATTACTCATGTGGAGGTCATGTCGTACTGCTAGATAATGTCATTGAGTCAAAGCAATGTAAGATGTTACTCATGTGGAGGTCATGTCATACTAATAGATTATGGTAGTGAGTCAAAGTAATGCGAGACGTGACTCATGTGGAAGTCACATCGTACTGTTAGATAATGTCATTGAGTCAAAATGTGAGACATGACTCATACGGAAGTCACGTCATACTACTAGATAATGTCATTGAGTCAACAAGACTTGTGACGAAATCATGTCATACTGCTAGATAATGTCATTGAGTCAATGCAATGTGAGACAAGACTTGTGTCAAAGTCATGTCATACTGTTAGATGCAAAATTGTCAAGGATACATTCCTGTGTGGCTTTGACTGATGATACGTAACAAACTTTGAAAAAGGTGTTCTCATCATGAGTATACTATGCTCATAATTGAGTCAAAGTTGAGCTCATATTGAGTCAAATTACTCATGGACTAAGGATTGGTAGGATCACTGTGATAAGAACCCTTCTTATGCATGTGTAATTATTTATTATTATTATTATTTTTTTTGTCTTTTCAAAGTTGAAACAATTGAAACCTTTGTAAATGTATATAAAAAAAAGAGTATTTTATAGTTGCGTTGCAGGACCATTCATTTTTACAAAGTGCGCCTCATCCCGTCCCTTTCTTACTTCTAAAATGTGATGTTTCAGAGAAAATAGATTAGTGTAGTGACCAAAGTGTTTAAAAAAGGAAAATGAAGAATTTATTTAGCCCTTTTGTAGAAAGTGTAATGGAAAGTCCACCATATTGGATTGTAATTGTGTGAGATGGTTTTGAGCAAAGACAAAAATCTATTCAGTGACTGATATCCATTGATATGCTGCTACGTAAAGAGCATAGAAAGTATGTTGCAAAAGAATTGTGCATATGAGACCAAAGAGGGTATAAGAAAAGAGTATGGACTCAGCAATGTTTGCTTGTTGTTGAAGAGGAATACTGTGTACATGCAGATTGTCTGGCCACATACTGGTCAAACTGCATTTACCATCTTGTGCTGATAACGTGTGCTACATGTATTAGCCCTACATCTGCAACACTTTGCAATGCTCATGCTAAGGGACGCCAATTACCTTTTGATTGGGCCTTCTACTGAAAATGCCAGTAGTCACTATTTTAGTCCCATGCATGACAATCCAGCATGGTGGAATTGTTACAGATTTGGCTACAGTTACAGACTACTAGACAGATGCTAAATGGACAAGTTTATGCAGATTTTAATATCCAAACAAGTGACTTGCAAACATGGTAGATAATTCCCTGATTCAATTCATTGGTAATGGCTTATATTTGTATTTACATATCAACATAAGTGCTACATTCTTGAGCATATTGTGATGAAACACACCTTTTCATACAATGTTAATGAGAATACAGATGCTAATTAATGCAGATCCATAGTTTTTATAGAAGGGTTACAGAAATGTATTTTGATAAGGCCAAAAAAAGAAAAGGTTTGTCTCAAAGCTTATGCACAAGCTTGTAAAAATCGCATACGATTTGACAAAAAAAGAAATGCGGAAATTTTTTTTATTTCAAAATTTTTTTAATAGTTTTTTCCAGAAAAAATCAGCGAAAATCAGACTTTTTCCTCAAAATACCATTAAAAAAGTCGGGAATTTTAAAAAAAAAAAATCGCATTTTCCATTTGTTTTTAAATTTCCCGTGAGCTTTGAGACAAACCTTTTTTTTTTTTGCCTAATGTGCATTGAAATCATGGTACCGAGAACCAAGGCTTGGCTGTAATATTTTCCTCGGTTCACAAAGAATTTAAGTTGGATACAATACATGTAGTTTTTCTGTATTGTTTATATGAGATAATAAGCAGAAAATTTTGATGAGGGCACTTTGTAAAAATGCTGTTGTGTAGTTGGAGGATGAAGGCTCCAGTGCAATCCTGTAGTTATTAGGGTATCGCAGCAAAAGAGGCTTAATTTTTGCTCGTTTTGATCCTAATGTTTTGTATTGAGTGCAGATTGGTTACTCGGAATGTAAAGATATTTGACATCAGTGACACCACACACATATCAGTCTAAATGAAAATCAATTTAATGTTGATGTATGTACATGTGTCTTCATAAGCTTATTAACTGCCTAATTCTCTATTGTCCCACAATTTTTTTGTAAACAACGACCAATCAGAATGTTTGTATTTTTAATAAATTATGGTCAAAATGAGCAAAATTACCATGCTGTGAAAACCCAGAGGTAGGAATATGAATACATAAACTAATCAAATGCAAAGAGTCTAAAATTTCAATTGTTGAATGTTATAGGCAGTGTATAATTTATGCTGATAACTTTTGTTGCAACAAAATTGCTCCAGAACTGAAATTTGTGATCTTAGAGTGAGACTATTGTAGCTTGCATTAGAAAATTGAAATTTCTATCCAAAACCACAATAATTGCTACACATACTCAAGTAATACCGCAGGAAATGGTATAAAAAATTGATTATGCATAGCATTTCAACTCAACTATAGAGCAGTTTATGCAACACCAGATTAATTCTTCTTTGAATATATAAATTAAGGCAACATTGGCTTTCTAGAAAGCACCTGGTGAGGTGCATAATACAATGCCAAAGCAGAAAGCTGACGTAAACTCGCTAGTATTCCTCTTTTTTTTATTTCCGTATATGAGCATGTTGCATGTGACAATAGTACAATTTTGTAATTTATTATTTTTTACCCTTGGTTATGTAATACAATGTGAATTATTATTATTATTTTTTGTCTGGGTTAAGTTCAAGATCAGGATGGGTCATTATCATCCATTTTGCCCCCCAAGCTGAAATGCAGTATCTGCAAATTGGCTAATCCATTTAAAATCCACACTACCCCTGTGGAAGATTTTGGAAATATCTTCCACAGAGGGAGTATGAATTTCAAATGGAATTAGCACATTAACCAACTCTGTTTAAAACTCACCTTCTCTCTATGGAAGATTCAGGTTGAATCTTTCTCAGAGGGTGTATGGAATTTAAATAGAACTACCTAATGTGTTCATTCCATTTGAATGTCATACTCCCCCTGTGGAAGATATCAGAAATATGTGTGGGTGTGGATTTTAAATGGAATAGCCCAGTATATCAGAATACAGATACTGCTTTTTACCTGGGAATTGTTTGTTTCAGTCAGTCTACTCTTCTAAGTAAGAAATCAGTATCTTGTTAATAACATGGCAGATGCTGATGTTTTACTCGGAAGGGCAGAATTACCTAAATTGTGTTTTGTTATCATTTATTTTTATTTTATCACTTTTTGCTATTAAATTAAGTAGTTACAAGGAAGCATGAAGAGTTTAAAGATTATTTTTGCACCCATTTTCTTTTTATGAAAGAACTATTTCAAAATAATAACTTTTTTAGTTTATGTAGCAATAGCCATAATGCATCAAGGTTTGACAAACTGCAGAATCTGAGGTTTAGTTTATGGAATATGTCAGTTTTATCAGGTGGTGGTCACCGTGTATTCTCTAAATTCAGTAAATTTTCATTGTCAACCATGTAATTGAATGGGATTATTTTGAAATTTTAAAATGCTTGAAATATCACAAACAAATAGGCCTATGTTAATAAATAATATAAATACAAGCTAAAACCGTTGGGGTTCGATAATGAACCACGCAAAACTAACCGAGTATATGGAAAATTCCATACGAATGGGCAGTTTCACAAGTTGCCAGCTCTACCATGCCACTCGCCGCCTGAGTTTTATAGTCTCCATATTGGTCTGGTCCATTGTGTTTGGCAGACAGACAGAAATAATTCAAAACTCTAGATTCCTATATGTTGCTGTATTCAATCTGATTTGTGCCAAATGCAATTTATCAGTCATTTTCAGGGGGTGTTTATTAAATTTACGAAATGAAAGTTAAAAATCATTGGAATTTTTATGAATAAAGATTCAAAATGTACATTGTATTGGTATTCAATCATAATCTGGAACAGGTTTAGAAAGTAATTTTATTCAGCCATTTGTTGGAATTCACAGGGTGACCCTGAAAGAACTGTATCGTCGGGAACTGATTTGTTGGTATTTTAAGGCATAAAACCTAACGTAACTAAATAAGCGATGTGGTTGAGGAATATATCAGCTATCACACGTTTTGAATTTTGACAATTGACCACTCTATTTTTGAAAATAAGAAGTTTACAAAACTACCTCTTTTTCAATCCGATCCACGGAGTCAAATATCTATCAATGACAATATACGCCTCATGCGCTGATGATGTGCAGTGATTAGCACTCTGAATAGATCATTGGAAGGGTTTGAAAATGAGTTTTGTAAAATTCTTATATTTTAGGAATGGTGTGGTCAGTTGTTAAAATTCAAAAAGTATATGATTGCTGATTTTTTTCCGCAACCACTCCAGTTATTTAGTTATGTTTAGTTGTGGCGTTAAAATACCCAAACAAGTTTCCTTTGATGCATATTCAATGCACCTGTATAACTGCAGGTTGTCCCTGAAAAAGGTACTTAGTTGTTACTCATCAAATTCTGTAGGCGGTGCTTGTTTATTATGGGAAGAGCACTAATTGGAGTTAATATTAGGCTATTCCAGTTGAAATCCATACACCCCTATGGAGGAGGACATGACCTTAGGCGCTAGGTCCATATATTTACCCAAAATCTGGGCTAGTGCACTTTTCATTCTAAAGGAGGTCCCGTGCCCCCCCCCCCCAATAAATCCTGCGGACATGCCTGATTGCGGTCGATCAACAAAATAATTTTATTCCAATTCTTGATTCCAATTCAATGACGGTTTGGATATAGCAGGTCCATGGATATGCACATAGAAGAGTAACATATGGATATACCACCATGGGGGATGAAGCTAGCACCATTACGCTACTTGCACGGTTCCGCCATTATGCACTATGTGCGGGAGAGCCTCGAACTGGCAGCATACATGAATGGGAATTGAACTAGTCATAACGTTCTGTGTAAGGTTACATAATTCTTCCTTTCATGTATGCTGCCAGTTCGAGGCTCCCACATATAGTGCATATAATGGCGGAACCGCAAGTAGCTTAATACCATCTAAAGGAAGACGTTAAGGTCTGATTTCTCGAAACTTGGCTAGTGCTCAGGTTTCTTAAGCCAGTAGGGTAGCCCTACCAATGTGGATTCATTTTATTGATTTATCTTTGTAGGTGATGTACGATGTGAAATTGTAAACACTGGTATATGGACTAATTGGGCTTAAGCCTGATAGCTTAGGATGCCTGACCACTAGCCATACTTCGAGAAACCGGCCATAAATGTTTTGTACTGGGGGTTATAAGAAAAATAATTATGAGCTTTCATCACATACCAAATCTCTCTCAATTTTGATTGGTAAAAGTGGGGATGGGCTGATGATGCTACAAATCGGGACAACCACATGGCCTATTCATATTATGTGACCATTGCACTTGTTTTGAAGTAAAATTAACTAGTGCATGAATTTCTGATAATTATTGAAAATCAAAATCACAGACTTGTTTCGTTTTTCCACTTTTGTTAAACATGTATGAATATCTTGCAAAAAAAAGCCAATCCCACAATTTGTATGAATATGATTATCTTGTTTTTAAGTTGAATTAACCAGTGCATGAATTTCTTCTAACTTGAGTTATTGGAAAACACAATCATAAACTTGTTTCGTTTTTCAACTTTTGTTAAACATGTATAAAAGTGATTATCTTGTTTTTAAGTTGAATTAACTAGTGCATGAATTTCTGCTAACTCAAGTTATTGGAAAACACAATCACAAACTTGTTTCGTTTTTCAACTTTTGTTAAACATGTATAAAATTGATTATCTTGTTTTTAAGTTAAATTAATTCGTGCATGAATTTCTGATAATTGAAATTATTGGAAATCACAAACTTAAAATAGTTTCATTTTCTCAACAATTAATATTGGGCTATTCCAATATTCCTATTGAAGACATGGCCTTAACTTCCACACAGGGAGTGTGAATTTCAAATGGGGTCATAGGCGTAGATCCGGGGGATGGGGATTTATCCCCCAATATTTTGCCAGGGGATGGTCCATACAATCACCCCCCCAATGTTGACACCTAAATATGGGTTTCTGACCAAATTAACCTCATTTGCCCATTTTAGCCCCAAAAGTGCAAATTTTTGCGCGCACTTCTCGCGCATTTATTCCACTTTGGCACCATATTCCATCAATTTAGCTACAAAATAGCAAATTTTTTTGCCCGCTTCGCGTGCATTTGTACCATAAACTTAATCTGTCGCCAAAAGATGCTGGATTCACTATACTTCAAGACTTTTTTCCAACCCCATCCCCCCCCCCATGTCAAAAAGAAATCTACGCCACTGAATGGGGTTACCTGAATGGATGACTCCATTTGAAATTCACACCCCCTGTGTGAAAGATTAAGGTTATGTCTTCCATAGGGGTGTATGGATTTCAACTGGAATACTGTACCTTACTCTTGGCATGTCATAATGTGTGTTGTCCCAGGGACATACGGTCTCTACCTGCTTGTCCAAAGTTGTTGCCTCAATACATGTTCAATTAATGTACAGGCTAAATTGTAATTGCTTTATCAAAACAAACTGACTGAGTTGACTTCATTATAGAATATCGCAAAAAGAAATATTGGACATCACAGACAAAACATGTTTACCAATTTTTTACAGTAAACAGCAAAATTCTTTGAGTGATTTCTATTCAACTTTGCCTGTTCAAGTTTCACCACATTGGAATGCACGGTTCAGTGATTTATGTATACAATGAAAAAATGAATTAGTGCCGAATTAGTATTAAACTTATTTTGAAAGAACTTGTTGATGCTTTGTATTTAAAGTTAGTTAGAATTCCTATGCCAGAAAATTTCAAATTTATTTTATGGTCCCTTGAAAAATAGCATCAATATAAGGGTATACGAAGTATTGTTGGTCGAAGCAGCAAAAAATAAATCGATTTTCATTATCTGAATCGATATATTATTGAAAAATAACACTTTGGTGTTCTGCAAAAGTTCATTCTACTTGCTTAATTTATTGTTGTTAATGAGTTGTACATTTTACAAAAGTGTTGTTGTTTCAGCCCTCTTTACAACATAACTCAAGAATCACAGGACCTACAAAAGTACATCTGTGATATTTGAATTCTTCTACACGCTCGCTATGAATTGAGCAATGCAATTTTTGCTAAAGCTCACTACCATTCGCAAGATGCTGTGAACTACTTTTTTTCTGCTGCTTCGACCAACAATACATCGTATACCCTTAATACAAGTTTGTGTATACATAACATAATGCAATGGGCTATTCCAGTTGAAATCCTTACACCCCCTATGGAAGACATGACTTCAATATCTCACACAAGGAGTGTAAATGTCAAATGGGGTTACCTGAATGGGCGACTCCATTTGAAGTGTGGGAGACAGTGGGAAATTAATGCCATGTCTTCCCAGAAAAGTTGAACTTTCCTGGTCTTCCATAGGGGTGTATGGATTTCAACTGCAATAGGGTCTAAATCCGCCCTTCCAGAAAATTCATAGAAGATGTCTGCTGTAAATACAGTAAAAGACCTGCCGTGAAAGACCAAATACGGTTACAAATAGCATAAAATAATGGCAATTTGTTATGAGTAGGCCTAAGTATGCTGGCTAGATCACAGAAAAATTTTTTGACATGCGTAAACACCAGATTCTGCAGGTTTGTGTTCAACTTTTTTGAAATCACTCCAAGTGTAAAAAATATTGCCAATTTATTTGTCAAAATCAAGTAATTAAAGTCTGGATAACTGACAACGTGTAATCCATCTTGCATATTTTGGTTGATTAGCCATTGAATAGAATTTTGTTGCCAGGGGCAGAAACAACTAGTCAACTTTCAATTTTGATATACAATGTAATATGTAAATGGCAAGAAAACTAATTGTCAAACGATTTGGGGTCAATTTCAAGACTTCTACGAACCATTGAAAAAAAGTAACTCTTTATACTTGGCAACATTTCACCATTTTTAGCCTTTTTGGCTCTGAACTTAAAACTTTGCATTATTTGACAAATCTACTGCAACAGAATTTAGACTATCAAAATACACAAGATGTTTTAACGCTCATTGTTTGTGGGTAATAGTAATTTGCAGGTTTATTTGGCTTCAGTAGAAAGCTCAAGATTTACTTTTTTGTTTGTTTCAATGATGAATTATTGCAAAATAAATACATATTCCAAAAACAATAACAAATGGTTTTGTGTGTCTTTTATTACTCAACTGTATTCTGTATACTTAACTCTCTCCACGCGGGTGTCGACTGCAGACGACAAGTTTCCAATTTTATTTGAATTTTTAAAAATTTCAGAATTGTAAATTTTCATGACCATATTTGAAATCAGCATGAAAAATGCATTAAAATGAGTACAAACAAGCTTAGTATTGGTTCAGTGGTTCTTAAGATAGCTTTTGATATTTTGAGAAAATTTCGCAAAACTTGGTCTTTTTATGTTGAAGCTTATGACTAGCACGCAAAGCATTAATAAATACGTTGTTCGTTGAATAAGTTCATCAGGTTTGTTGATTAAATAAACAAGCAGACATTTTAGCGCGACAAAACCATGGATCAGATGACCATCAGTCATACCTGCACTCATAGAAATGACTTGTTCGCCTTGTTGGCGCAATTCAAAAGGAGTAAGTTTGGACAACTTAAAAATAGTGTAAAAGTTGCCAAAACAAAATTCATTTTAGTTATCCGAACTTAAAAAATGCTGAAAAAGCTCAAAAAGTTCCGTCAACTAATCAACTTCGTTCAGGGAACTTAGAAAAATAAACATGGTTCAAAGAACCAATTAGTTGAGTTATTGTAACTCAACATGAAGAAATTTGAATCTGTTAAACACAATCTACAAAAAACTTGGAAAACAATAAATAGTATTATTGGACGTAACAACAAAAGAAATATGCAAGCTAAATTCAAAAATGATGAAGGCGAAACGGTGTCAGATCCCCAGAAAATTTCAAATGAATTTAATGAATATTTTGTTAACATCGGACCTAAATTAGCTTCCAAGATTACAACAAATGGCAAGAAGTACTATGATTATTTAAAGAGCCCATTAAGCAGTAGCATGTACATGAAACCAATTGTTAATGAAGACGTTATAAAAATAATACATAAATTTAATCAAAACAAGAGTGCTGGTCACGATACTATTGGTAATTACGTGGTAAAAAGGATTGCAAAGGAAATATCGATTCCGTTAACTATCATATTCAACCTGTCTATTACTGCTGGTGTAGTACCAAATGAGTTAAAGATCGCAAAGGTAATTCCCATTTATAAGAAAGAAAATCCAGACGTTTTCTCCAACTATCGTCCAGTTTCTGTCCTGCCATGCTTTTCAAAAATACTTGAAAGGCTTGTATTCAACAGATGCATACATTACATTGATAAATATGAAATTCTAAATGATAAGCAATTTGGCTTTAGATCTAAACATTCTACCTATATGGCTATCTTGGAATTTATTGACAAAATTAGTAATGCTGTCGAAAACAATGAGACAACTGTTGGGATTTTCTTAGATTTGTCAAAAGCCTTTGACACTATCGACCATAGTATTTTATTACATAAACTGGAACATTATGGTTTTAGAGGAAACGTTTTAAAATGGTTTAAAGATTACTTACATAATAGAAAACAGTATGTGTATTATAATTCTTGTAAATCTGAATATAAAGATATAATATGTGGAGTACCTCAAGGCTCCATCCTAGGCCCATTATTGTTCATTTTGTATGTTAATGATATCATAAATACTTCCACCATTCTAAAATTTGTCTTGTTTGCCGATGATACTACTATAACTTATTCACATAAGGACATTGTGTCCAAATACGATCTTATCAACAATGAATTAAAAGAAGTTAATAATTGGTTTAAGGCTAATAAGCTATCAGTGAATGCAAGCAAGACTAATTATATGGTGCTTGGTACAAATCACAAAACATCACGCGTATTGTACAATGTTACTAATAATATTATATTAGATAATGTAATCCTGGAAAGGTTGAATAAGACCAAATTTCTTGGAGTGACAATTGATGAGAATCTAACTTGGAAATTTCATATTACCAACATCGCAAAGAATATATCTAGAGGTGTTGGTGTAATAAACCAACTGAAACATTTTGTTCCCGAGCGAATAATGTATTCACTATATTGTACTTTAATACTTCCCTACATAAACTACGGTATCTTGGCATGGGGAAATACTTGTCAAAAATATTTGGAAAAGATTTTCAAACTTCAAAAAAAGCCCTTAGAATGATATCGAATAGTCACTTTTAAGTCACTCAGCCCCTATTTTCAAAAATTACAATTTGCTTAATGTTTATGATAGTTATGATCTCGAACTAAGCACTTTCATGTACAAGTATAATACCAATCTGTTACCAAAGGCCTTCAATAGTTATTTCGTTGAGCAGAGGAATCACCTCAGGTATCACACAAGAAACGCTGAAGATTACAAGATCTGTCTTACAAAACAGAGTTTGCTAACAAAACAATAAGAACCGCCGGGCCAAGAAAATGGCATTCGATCGACAGATGCGCCAAAACGGCTACATCAGTCAAACTCTTTAGATCCCAAATTAAAACAAACCTTATGGAAATGTACACTTAATACCTCTTAGTTTTGATTTACTTATTTTTATTTTTCTCCTTTTAAAACAAATCGATTAAAATTAACTGATCTCTTAGCATTTATACTATATTCACAAAATGTCAGCTTTCTTTTGCGATATACGTGAGCATATGTTATGAAATCCTAATTTGTCTTAAACTTATATTCTGCATGTTCTTTATTCATCATTTTTTCCTGCTTAGTTCGTTCTACATGAATGTATGGAAGAGGGTGGGGGTGTTTGTATGTATGTAATTGTATTTTATTAGACAATTTAAGAAACTTAGGCTAAGGTTAAGGGGGTGCTTGTTCAGGCCTTTTTGGCCTTCTGAGCATCTCCTCATTCAAATGTGTTGTTTTGCTGTTATTGTATTGTTGTATTTTGAATGAAATAAAGATTGATTGATTGATTGATTGATTGATTGACATGTAAGTTGATGTAACTCGTTCATATTAAGTTACTGGTACTTATTGTTTTGAGTTATTCCGATTTGGTACTTTGTTACTTAATTCACGTAATTTGATCATTTTCTGCACAATTAGCAGTATTCAAATATTTATTTTTGTAATCAGTGCAAAATTTTGTATACTATAGCACACCTCTAGAAAATTATGCTAACCTAGTTTCATTTTCTGAGTTGTAACAACTCAATAAAGTAAGTGCAAATGAGTGCGACCAACATATTGATATCGAGTCAGCGTTACTCAAAATTGTACGCGTTGGCATTACTCGGAAAGTTGACGCAACGACTTACATCAACTTACTGAGTAATGCCAACGAACAATTTCTATGAGTGTGATGAAGTCCTCCGATGTGAAGGACGAAATATTGTAGTGAGTAAAAATTCACTTGGTTTTGTCACGCTAAAATGTATTTTTGTTTACTTAATAAATACATCAAGGCATTTATTCTTTTTATGTATATGAAATGCACCTTTTTATTTTATGCTCCAAAATTCTTTTTTGAAAGAACCGAAATTTCATTTGCTACCAGGTTGTCAATGTCAAATAACCATTTCTCGGAGAACCAGTTAAGACCAAATGGCCTACCATTTTGGATTAGGTCATGGAAATGAGTTAGGGAGAAAATCGAAACTCGACCAGCGGTCAACGGGCGGTTCCGTCCAGTTGCCATTGTCTAGAACAATAGCAACCGGACGGAACCGCCGGTCGAATTTTGGGTGGTATTCACCATGTTGTAACAAATAACCCTGCTAAATGAGGCTCTTTTACCGTGACCGCCAATATCCGCTGTCACCAGAGACCCAAGAAAAATAACTGTTCTTCCTTGTGTGTGAAAGTTGAGCCAAAATCCACTCTCTAAATAGTCTTCCACGTACACTTAATAGCCCCATGTCACTTCGGAAAACGCGGTAAATCGCAACATTATTTGCAGAATCCATCCTCTTTTTCCACCATTTTCAAGATTTTAAGCTTATCTGCCAGATTTTGTAGTGATCTTTGGCGATTTTAGCTTTTTTGAGCGATTTCGCTCATTTTACTGTGTTTTCCGAAGTGCCATGGGGCCTCCATCACTCACCTTACACCAATTTTTTTGAAGGGGAAAAAATGCAGGTTGGGTGTGTGTGGGGGGGGGTCATAAAAAATTAAATGTTTGAAATTTCCCATACTTTCAACCCTTGCAATTTCAAGGCAGTCAATATGAAGAATATTGCCCAATTTGAGTTCCAACATAAGGGTTTACCACAGGTTTCAATGGGAGATTCAAACTTTAAATGATTTTTTCCGGAATTTCAAGCGCTTTTTTCTTCTTTTGCTTCCACAGCCTGTGTACTGTACATACTCATGTGTAGCTGATACCTGATACAGTGAAATTTGACTGCCACACGTTTGGGCTATTCCATTTGACATGCATACGCCCCTAGATGGAGGAGAACAACCTAGGGTTGAAGTGGGCCCACCGTGGCTAAATAAAGTTGAATCTGAATCATGACCTCATGATGCCCAAAATTGCCCAAATGATGGGGCGCGTCCATATTTTTACTCCCATCAATTTCAAAGCACTGAAAATTAAGGAAAGTGCCAATTTTGGGCTTCAACTTTTCACGTTTGTACACATTTCAATGGAGAATGAAAAATTCACATGCGTTTTCCGGAAAATTTTCCTTTGCGAAAAAAAATTTAAATCTTTCTCGTTTTGATTTTTAGGTTCGTAAATAGCATATTACTTTTGGGCTTGGAGATAAAAAGAAAAAAAGAAAAAAATTCAAATCGACGCGAGTTCCTCAAATGCGTGTGGTCGGTCCGTCAATATGTGTATGTATCAGGTACACAGCATATAACTTCCACCCTGCCTGCCAGGAGATTTGACGTGGAAATTCACTCGCGCATCTCAAGCAAGAGCTGTTCAGGTAACTTCATTTGAAATTCACACTGTGTGGAAGATTAAGGGTATTTCTTCCATAGGGGGTGTATGGATTTCAACTGGAATAGCCCAATGGTTTAATCACCTGTGTGAGTTTCTGCATGTAAAATCATCGGCAAGTAAGAGCCCCTGTCACTTCAGGAAAACGCGGTAAATCGCAACATTATTATTTGCAGAATCTATCCTCTTTTTCCACCATTTTCAAGATTTTAAGCTTATCTGCCAGATTCTGTAGTGATCTTTGGCGATTTTAGCTTTTTGAGCGATTTCGCTCATTTTACCGCGTTTTCCGAAGTGCCAACATGATGGGGCCTCTTAATCATGGTTTTCATGGAAGAAAGGCCCAACTCCATGGAGTTGCAGAGGATACGCCATCACCGTAAAAAAATCACAAAATGCCCCTTTTAATAATTTTTTTGTCCTGTGCAGGTAACCCTGGCTAAATACACTGAATTATAAATAGGGTGCATTTGCGCGCGTGTGTGGGGTGGGGGGTAGAGTGACCATACCATCATCATGTCAATCCATTATATATTTCAAATCAAGTCACCTAATCATATAACGTGTTTGGATTTCAACTGGAACAGCCCGTTTAATTGAACGAAACGCAGTTGATACACTTTGGGCAAGTTGTTACACGGTTTAATAATCCTGCCATGTGTCAAGTTAGGCGATTAGCCTATCAGCAAACACATAAAATGTTTTGAAACCTTACAAATGTGCTATAAAATCATCTTATAAATTTTATAAGATGATTTTATAGCACATTTATAAGGTTTCAAAAACATTTTATGTGTTTGCTGGATAGGCCTAATCGCCTAACTTGACATTTAATGTGGGTCAAAACGTTTTAATAGCATTTAAATGTTGGCTTATACAAAGATCATGAAAATAGTTTTAGACAGTGGCGTAGATTTCTTTATGATGGGGTTGGAAAACTTTCTTGAAGTAGGACCTTTTGGCGACATAATACGTTCATGGTACAAATGCGCGCGAAGTGGGTGAAAAATTTTGCCATTTTGAAGCTAAACTGTTGAAATATGGTCAACAAGTTGAATCAATTTGCGCAAAATTTGCAATTTTGGGGCCAAAATGGCCAAATATGAGGTTAATTTGGTCAGAAACCCACATACAGGCGTCAACATTGGGGGAGCGATGATTGTATGTACCATCCCCCTAGCTGGCAAAATATTGGGGGGTATATCCCCATCCCCCGATCTACGCCTATGGTTTAAGAACGCTTGATATGTGAAAAACACTACAACGTTTTTGAAAATGTTCTTAAAATGTTGCAAAATATTTTTTGCAAATACTTTTTGCACACAAATTTTGTCCTTAATAACCCAACATTTAACAATCGGGCTATTCCAGATGAAATCCATACACCCCCTATTTGGGTGACTTTATTTGGAATATATACATTCCCTGTGTGGAAGATTAAGGTCATGTCTCCCGTAGGGGTGTATGGATTTCAAGTAGAATAGCCCAATGCCGCACAGTCAACAGGACCGGGTTCATGTATTGTACACAGCTGTGGCAACGGACATACAATTTTAATGCTAACGTCGACTTTCCTTGCGACGGTCTGGCTTGCAAAAAAATAATGGAAAGACAGGGCCTATTACCAAGATCATTTGACAACTTGTTCATAAACATGAAGTCTATTCACAATTATAATACCAGAAAGAAAGAGAATTATCGCCCTGACATCCATAAAGTCACTGATGTTTTAACACTTGGTCCTAGGCTATGGAATAGTTTGCCAAGTGAAATTAAAGAAGCTAAACTGGTAAATGAATTCAAAAATAGTATGTTAAGGTATTTAAAAGATAACAAACACTGCCTCTCATAATTCATATTGTGCTGACTCTATGTTATTCACTATACTACTTGATACTATACTACTGCTAAAATGTTTTGCTTAAAATTTTATTATGGTAAATTAAGATGGGTTCTTATAATTCATATTGTGCTGACTCTTATGTTATTCACTATACTACTTGATACTATACTACTGCTAAAATGTTTTGCTTAAAATTTTATTATGGTAAATTAAGATGGGTTCTTATAATTCATATTGTGCTGACTCTTATGTTATTCACTATACTACTTGATACTATACTACTGCTAAAATATTTGTTTGCATAAAATTGTATTATGGTAAACTAAGATGGGTTCTTTGTAAATGTTTTTTTTAAATGTTTATGTGTATATTCGTTGTTTTGATTAAATTATAATTATTTGTTAGTTAAAAGGTGGTACATCGTTATCAGGCCTCGGCTTTGTGATGTACCTACCATCATCAAATCTTGTTAATTCACAATAATTGTAGGCCCTATATAATAATGCTATAATGTTTGTATGAGATTGATGAAAATAAAGATTGATTGATTGATTGATTGATTGATGATGGCATGGACACTGCTCATTATCGAATCTCACTCCTTTTAACATACACTTACACCCCACATGTACACCCCACCCCACCCCCACCCAACCCCCATTATTCGCAAAAGGTTAGAAAAGGATGCCAGAAAACATTTAAATGTTGGATTATGCCATAATGATATAAAACGTTTTCATAACATTCAAAAACATTTTTTGATAACTTCCTGCAAATATTCTAACATAATGTTATATATTTCAGTATTGACAAAATATTTGATAAAAAATGTTTGCAAGAAATATTTTACATTAACATTTCGACAACATTTTAAAAATGTTTTAGAGTGTTTCAGTACAAAATGTTATAGAACGTTTTCATGGCCTTTATAAAACGTTTTTACCAAATCCAAAACCCATATATAACCTGTTTTGTGTTTGCTGGGACGTGTATGGGGTTAGTAGGGTTCCCGGGGTAGAGAGAGAGACAGTAAGAAGTTAGCTCAACTTTTATCATACCATTCTGGTAAAATCGCCATACGGGATGCTGGCCAGACTAAAGTCATTATATTTATACTATTTGTCATGGTTTTAAGCACATCAAGAATGGAGCGACAATAGAATCTTTTGAAACGAATCAAAACGTGCTTTTCCTCAAAACTTGTGCGGTGACTCCGGGGACAATGATCTAAGCCAAGGTTATGTTCTTCATGTTCATGAGCAGATACTGGTATCGTGTCACTCGGTGTCACTACAACTTGACATCAAGCTGCATCTAGCTGGTTTTGACTGAGAAAAAACAAAACCATTAATCAAAATACGAAGAAAAAAAGTTTCATCTTTTATTTATTTTTTTCATTTTTTTCATTTTTTTTTTTTTGCTTTTAGTGTCTGTATATTATCGGTATCTTAGTAAAGCTCATTGAGGCATGTAAAATGAATGAGCTATACAAATTCCTTGTAGTATTGTTAGAACGTATTCAAACTAAACCGTGGGTGTGATTTAAAAGGAAAGAGAAAGAATAACATGAATATGAATAACAAAAACACCTTTTTCCAAGAGTGAGGACTTGCTGCCTATTGTCTCAGCATGGCGTGATGTTGAAGAACAATAGACATAATGTGTATAAATATTGGTTGATTTGGTAGATCTGTTCATTCTGGTTTTGCTAGATCATTAATATTAAACCTTACGACTGCGAAGGAAGATCAAGTTCAACTACTCATACAGCATACCAAGCCAAGCTAAGCGACCAGCTAAGCGACCATCTAAGCTATCTGTCAAGCTACATCCTCTGGTACCTAAGTGGAAACCATCTCCACATACTGAGTTGCACATTCTCTGTTCTCCAATTCAAAATGAAGATTAACTTTGGTTGGACTCTTTTAGGCTGCATCTTTTTAGCCATCGAGTTTGCACCGGTTCTTTGCACACGTAAGTAACACTGAGGCTTCTGCATATTGCGCATTATAATTTGCTATCATCATCATCATGCATTTTAAATAATAGTTCTAACCCTAACCCTAAAACCTAATCCTACACCCTAACCCTAAACCTAACCCAAATGTAATATTAATGCATTTTAATATGTAAATTGTAAATTTTTTACGCAGATGATACTTTGCTATCATCATCATGCATTTTAAATAATAATAATAGTTCTAACCCCAACCCTAAACCCTAAACCCTAACCCTAAACCATATCCCTAACCCAAATGTAATATTAATGCTTTTTAATATGTAAATTGTAGATTTTTAGGCAGAGGATACTTTTTTTTTATTACATTTTACCCCATAATTTTCTTATTCCTCAAGCCCTGCCCTCTTTCGGGGGCTAATTTATAGTTTAAGCTTGTTGTGCTAGTTGGATATCAATATTTCGCTGTTAGTGGTTCTTTATGGTGCTCTGCTCACAATAATTTGCCTGAAATGGCGGATTTAGGGACTGAATTTAAGCTTTATGGGGACACAATTTCGGACTTTATGCAACATTGTTCTGTTATTTTCAAATTTATTGGGGTTTGGGGTGATATTTCCTAAACTTTGTTAGCAATTGGAATTCGTCAGAGCTGAAATGTACTTGCAATGTACCAATCATTTTAATGGGAGAAGCTTAAAAGTATGGCCCCTAATAGTGGTACGTACTCACAGAAAGTTTGAATGGCCCCCTGTGGTCAAATATTATTTTTGCTTACTTTTGCTTATGTCGACTCTTGTAGTCGGACTCCCCATAATGGCTCTCCAAACTGCTCTGTCTAGCATACAATTTTTGATGTCTGGGCCTGTTAATCCCGTATCATCTGCCAACATCTTGATATAATCCTTCTTGGGTGGACCTCTTGAAATATTATAATATAATAAATTTACACCCTAACCCTAAACCTAACCCAAATGTAATATTAATGCATTTTAATATGTAAATTGTAAATTTTTTACGCAGATGATACTTTGCTATCATCATCATGCATTTTAAATAATAATAATAGTTCTAACCCCAACCCTAAACCCTAAACCCTAACCCTAAACCATATCCCTAACCCAAATGTAATATTAATGCTTTTTAATATGTAAATTGTAGATTTTAGGCAGAGGATACTTTTTTTTATTACATTTTACCCCATAATTTTCTTATTCCTCAAGCCCTGCCCTCTTTCGGGGGCTAATTTATAGTTTAAGCTTGTTGTGCTAGTTGGATATCAATATTTCGCTGTTAGTGGTTCTTTATGGTGCTCTGCTCACAATAATTTGCCTGAAATGGCGGATTTAGGGACTGAATTTAAGCTTTATGGGGACACAATTTCGGACTTTATGCAACATTGTTCTGTTATTTTCAAATTTATTGGGGTTTGGGGTGATATTTCCTAAACTTTGTTAGCAATTGGAATTCGTCAGAGCTGAAATGTACTTGCAATGTACCAATCATTTTAATGGGAGAAGCTTAAAAGTATGGCCCCTAATAGTGGTACGTACTCACAGAAAGTTTGAATGGCCCCCTGTGGTCAAATATTATTTTTGCTTACTTTTGCTTATGTCGACTCTTGTAGTCGGACTCCCATAATGGCTCTCCAAACTGCTCTGTCTAGCATACAATTTTTGATGTCTGGGCCTGTTAATCCCGTATCATCTGCCAACATCTTGATATAATCCTTCTTGGGTGGACCTCTTGAAATATTATAATATAATAAATTTACGGTACAAAAACAACTACGGATTCCTGGTTGTCCAATGAACTCACGTTGTTTCTTATTAAGTTTATAACATTTGGCCCCAGGGGTCCATTCAAACTTTCTGAGTACGTAGCACTTTTAAGAGCCATATTTTGTAAAGTTCCTCCCACCCCGGGGGAGGCACTCCCTATCTGAAATGGCAGGGATGTGCCTAAGCCATGTTAAAAGTAGGGGGCATTCAGGTCAAATGTACAATTACAAAAATATGGGGTCATTCAGTACACAACCTGAATAAAAATGGGGTCATTCGGTATGAAACTTTGAAAAAAGGATGGTCATTGGGGTAACAAAAAGTAAAATGGGAGTCATTGAGTACAGGATTGCCAAAAGAGTATCATTAAGTACACATAAATAAGTGCCAAACTGCGTACAAACAACTTGGCCACCTTGGAAATGTGAAAAATCTCATTATTTCTGGAGGAGAACACAAATACCACCTAAATTTGGGAATTAAAAGGGGGTCATTCGGTATAGCAGGAAATAGAAAAAGGGGGTCATTGAGTACATGAATTTTTTTAAAGGGGGTCATTGGGTAATAGGTAGGACCATAAAGGGGGTCATTGGGTACAAGCCGGTTTGAAAAAGGGGGTCTATCCCGAGGCACATGATGCATATCTGTCATGGAAGGGGCCTCCCACTTTCAAAACTGGTACATTACAAGTGCATTTCAGTTCTGACGAACACTTGTCGGCATTTAGGTTCAGTAAATATCACCTCAAACATCAATAAAATATTTAGGTAGGCCCTACTTTGCAAATATAAATGGCTTAAGTTTGCTCTGGAAAGGGTTGCTTATATTTTCAATTTTAGCCATGAAGCCAAATTTACGTTACCGAAAGTTTGAGTCAGTCAAACAACCAGAAAATACGACTAATTAGCCAATCAGAGACTCAGATTTTATCCTTAGATAGTGTTAAGTGAAAGGGACTATTTGTCGTTTTGTAAGAACTACGAAGGATATAAATTTGTGACATCACAAGGTTTCTATAAAAGTAATTTGGACCGTGATTTACGTTACCGTGTTTTAAGATGCTGAATTTTTTCTTTTCATTTTCTCTGATTGTCATATTATTGTATAGACTGCACAACTACTGACACACCGAATGCAAAAAGTTACCAATACGTGTGGCCTGAAATACCAGTAGGAGCGACGAGCTTTACATTCAGTGTTACTGCTAGCAGCGATGTGCACGTTGCCTTGTCGGACGAATACAATCAACTGAAGTATGAAATTGGTAGGTTGAACTTGGACTGTTTTTGCTATCCCAGAAAAAATTACCGGCCGAATAAATTTGAATGTAAGTCAAGAAATAGACATCAGAATCCAATCATCTAAAAATCACCGTGTAGCCCATGATGCAGTCATGTCTACAGTAGAATTCATCTCGACCTTTGCAGGACTTAAACCCCATTAAAAGCTATTAAACCAAGATAACACTCATTGAAACAGCTCAACTGATTAAATCGGATCTTCTCTGGTTGTGCACATGTGTCTGTTTTACATGTGCGATATCGCAATAAAGCTGGTATTATAGCTTCAGTTGGGTAACCGATTATGAAGGAAACGAAAGGAAACAATGGTATGTGGACCTTTGTTCACGAAATGAGACAATTGCCTGCTTTTTGTTAACCAGCATTCTTCAAAATGAGCAACATAATGATTGTTGACTTAACACGGTTTGGAAATAATTTCTTCATATTTTTGGTGTTATCTGTCGTTTACATATCCTTCCTAAAACACAAAAGTGCGACCCTCTCCAAACATCTAAATTAGCTAAAAATTTAGGACATGTTACAAAACTATATTTTCTAGAATTTCATAGAATAGTTTAAATGTAGCTTGTACCGTTTTTTTTGTGGCATCCTTCAGAACGGAGCGGTCCGTTACCAATATAGCTCAATATTTTCGGTCAAATCTCCATTCAATTAACACGGGGAGTTGGCTAGCTATGAGCTAGCTATGCTTTGCCCTCACTCATATTCTACGAAAGTGCGACCCCTTCTGAACATCTAACCTAGCTGTAATTTTAGGTCATGTTAGAGAAATATATTTGCTAGAAGTTTGAAGAATAGTTAAAATATTGGCTGGTTATTTTTCACACAGTGATGTTAACTAGTCAAGTGCCCATTCTTCCAACATACATCATTTGTAGAGGTCACGCGTCAATGGTGAGAGCACTGTGTATTGTGTATAGGAAAACGGACAGTAACTGCAGTATGCCATCTTATTCTGCATCTTATTTGCTAATTTTACTGGAATAGATTGACTGATTGCGAAGAAATGAGCAATAACACGAGCGTTAATTCACTTCATTCCAAGTTTGATCATTCAACACAATGCGCACTAGTGGTTAACTATCAACGGGCTTCATATTTTGTTCGGTGAAATCCTTTCCGTTCGTTTTAAACAATCTGTTTCTTGCAAAGCATTTAATTAGGTTGTGTTCAAATTTGAAAATCTGCACGATATTGAAAATGAAAGCTTGCATGTAAGATGATGCTCGGTACTTAAATATATTTTTTTCTTTAATGTTGATATAAATGTTGTATAAAGAATTATTACATAAATAATCCCAGTTGGCTTTAAAAAATTCTTACACACATTATTGTTTTTGGAATATTTCCAAGAAATTGTAATGCAAAGTTTAAATCCTTCAAAATTTCAACATTAATGTTTGTAGTTGCATGGTATCAAAAATCAAACATAAGCACTTGATCATTGTCATTCTTGGCTCAAATTTCTTTGGAAGGTTAAAATATAACATATTTGCATAACCTAAAAAATTAAAGTTAGAAAACTTCCAATTGCAGAAATCAAAGTTTTCTTGGACAAACTGTTATTCATCTTCAGTGAAAGCTTGAATAACATAATACTGTCGGATTATAAAATAGATAATGTGGACTAAATTTAATGAGATACATAAACTTTAAGATGCGGTGAGCGAGTATGAACAATTTGATTCTGATGTATATTTCTCGACTTACATTCAATTGTATTCACTCGGTAATTTTTTCTGGGACACCCTGTATATGTATATAACTATTTAGGAGCACTTTGTCGGCACTTTGTTTACTGTGTGTAACTCCGCTAAGCCAATGCCCAGAAAAAAATTGAAATATATAATGAAAATATTTTCCGCACCCGGGGGTGATGACACTCCAATAAGACCCGGGCCAATGTTAATTCACTCTGTCACTCGCCTTTTGGTATTAAATGGACATATCTCGAAAAGACAAAAATGTATGACCCCGAGTGGTGTCGAATGGAAAAATATTTTTCCCATCCAATCAATGCCCATTTGGGTTACTCGCCTTTTGGTCTTTAATTGACATATCTCGAAATAAAAGTATGTCAGGTGTCAAATGAAAGAGAAAAAAGTAAAGAATATAATTGAAATATTTGCCCATCCGGGATTGCACTCTTCACAAGACGCTGGTCAATATTCACATTATAGGTCCTTTTTATTTGAGTTCCTTCGTACACTGGAATACTGCCAAAGTGTCACAGTCTCGGGCTATGGCGCAGCTATACAGGGTGTCCCAGAAAAAAATACCGAGTGAATAAAATTGAACGTAAGTCGAGAAATAGACATCAGAATCAAAACATTTAAAATGTAGCACATAGCCTATTTTATTGTGCATTATATGCGAACTTTTGTTTTGATTCAATTGAATGGTTGCGAAGAAATTGGCGATTGCTTATTGCGCGCATTAATGCAGTTCATTCCAAGTTTGATCATACTTCCTTAAGTTTGTGTATCTCATTAAATTTAGTCCACATTATCTATTTTATAATCTGACGGTGTTATGTTATTCATACTTTCACTTAAGACGAATAATAGTTTATCTGAGAAACTTTGATTTCTGCAATTTGAAGCTTTCCAACGTTAATTCTTTAGGTTGTGCAAATATGTTATATTTTAACTTTCCAAAGAACATTTGAGCCCAGAATGACAATGTTCAAGGGCTTCAGTTTTGAGTTTAGGTGTCATTTTTGATACCAATCAACATTGATGTTGCTATAAATTTTGTATTACAATTTCTTAGAAATGTTCCAAAAACATTAATGTGTGTGAGACATTTCTTAAGCCAACGGGAATTCTCTTTATGCAACATTTGTATCAACATTAACGAAAAAAGATATTTAAAAGTACCGAGCATCATCTTACATGCAAGCTTTCATTTTCAAAATCGTGCAGGTTTTCAAATTTGAATAAAACCTAATTAAATGTTTTGTAAGAAACATATTGTTTAAAAATAACAAAAAGGATTTGACCGAACAAAATATGAAGCCCATTGACAACCACTAGTGCGCATCGTGTTGAATGTTCTTTCTTACAAACTTGGAATGAAATGAATTGACACAGGCTTTATGTAATCACTCATCTTCGCAATCAGTCAACCGATTCCAATAAAATTAGCGTATGATGCGGAATAAGATGGGCTATACGTTGATTTTTAGATTTTTAGATTCCGATGTCTATTTCTCGACTTACGTCCAAATTCATTCGCCATGTAATTTTTTATGGGACACCCTGTATAGTGCAAAAATCGTTACAGTCTAGTTTAATTTTTGCAACTTAGGAGAACTGGTTAAAAATCATGAAATATTTTTTATTCTTTTTTTTGGGGGGGGGGGAAGGGATTAATCAATTATGCTGTTTTTCAGAATATCTTTTTGCTTAGGCCTACAAGTCTACAACAATAACATTTAGATATTTTTTCCCCTTTGATTCAGTTATTGGTGCCGGTGTAAACACGTATTCAGCTATTCGCCTGTGCGGAGGATGTACAAACGAAGTCCGTGAAGAAACACCTGGGGAGTTGAGCAGCACAGAATGCCGCGACTACAATATCTCATTTGAAAACGGCGACTTGGTGACGGTCAGCCGAGTTGGTCAAGCTTCGCCTTTCATGAGCTTTCAAAACACAAATCGCTTTGACGTACGTACGATCGGAATATCAACCGGCTTTGGAAGCCAAGGCATCTGGACGTTTTGTGGATTGAACCCCGGTGATGCAGAGAACCCCAATGGGAACTGGGGATTTGAACCAGGTAAGGAAAAATGGATCTGTCGTGTCCAAGATGTACATGCATTTTCCCACTAACACCGAAAAATGATAAGCCTTTACGGAAAACTATTCGTATCGTCACACTACAAATATTACTGTATCCAAATGCTTGTTAAACATGAAGCAATTCCTGGAGAGGGCAATCCCTCATTTGCATGTGCCGCATTCTTATTTAAATTAGCCACTGTGTTATTGCTTAATATTCATATGTTATGGAGAGCACTTTACACCACCAGATCGGGCAAGTCATGAATAATTTAGCGTTGTGAAGCCAAATAAACTTATTATTTCCCAGGCTTGAAAAAAAAAAATTGTAGGCAGAGGTGGGAATCGATCTCGGTACCTCCCGGTTAAAAAGCACAGTGCAACACCACTAAGCCAGCTAAATATCTGTTGTGAGACGTGTAACATTAAATCAGTAATAAAAGAAGTAGATTCTTATTTTGTGCTCAAATTGTAGAAAAGGGGAAATGTTTTTCCCTGCTCTATTAGAAAATAAAAATTGAGATCTTTAAACAAAATGTTACGGCTCTATTGAAAAAAAAAGATTGATATCAAAATAACTTGTCTATTTTATATTTATTTCACGAGGCGGTATTATCACAGACGAACACTGTATAGGCTAAAAACGAGATCCTCACCGCTACCCGCCGTCGTAGGTCAGTGGTAGAGCATCAGACTGATGATGCCAAGATTGTTGGTTCGAGTCCTCCTGTCAGCAATGTTTATTTTTGTGAATGCAATGCTACGATACCATTTGTTCAAATTTTTTATTTATTTATTTATTTATTTATTTATTTATTTGTTTATTTGTTTCTTTTTTTTAATGTAAATAATTATGTATTTATTTTGTTTAATCACTCACTCACACTCAAAGAGGGCTCTTGGTCGATCAGTTAATTTATTCATTGTTTGATGGTTGTGATACGTCTGTTGATCGAAATTGAATATCATATAATTTATTCATATTCATTGTTTGTGAATTGATTGATTGATTGATTGATTGATTGATTAACTGATTGATTGATTTGTCTATGCAAGTGAGTGCGTAGAGGCGAGTTACTTGAACAAGCCTTAATAATTATAATAAATAAATAAATAAATAAATAAATAAATAAATAAATAAATAAATAAATAAATAAATAAATAAATAAATAAATAAATAAATAAATAGCTTCCCCTCTCAGCCTGCCAAAATATTGTGACCACCCCCTGTTGGGCATTCAAATTATTGGGATTCCAAATAATGATTAAATACATCAGATTTGTAGATGTAGGCCTACAATAAGAAAACTTAAAAAAAAAAACTAAACCGATATTTTACTCATTATTGACCATGATAGTTTGAATGATATTTATTATCACACGAGGAAATAAAAACAAACGAATATGGCGCTTCACGTGACGGTAGGTCAGGTCAGTGGTCAAAGGTTTTTTATCGCTAAATCGCTGGCTGGATATCGTATCAAATTCAAGTGATACACTACCGTCGTATTATTGACACCAATTTCTAATTTCGACATTACTATTGCGAAAGGTTATTCCATTATCAAATTAGTAGACTTTCTGTAAAAACAAATCATTGGTGCCTGATGGGAAATACTAGTACGCCATCACCGGATTGCTCTCAGCTCTGCTAGCTGGCGCTCTTTAAGCTTGCTACTCGCATTCAACAGGCAGAGTTCGCAAAACTAACGGCGTCGTTATTTGCCAACCCTAATTAACATGATCAAGAGATCGAAATTAATTATTCATAACCGATCGATAACTGGCCTCATTTTCTAAGTAGCAAGCCAGCGGGATATGTCATAGGTTTGCGTTGATAATAGAACAACCGTGAATCTAGTGTCACCCCCTTGTTGTTAAATTACTCGCGCATGCTCCAGCCGCTTGACCAATCACAGTCGACTCAGCGAGTTTCTGCCGATGTTTGCCGAATGACCAGCCGAACTTTTAATCTTCGTGTGTTCGGCACGGGGATTTTAGAAAGGTCTTTGAGGGTTGAATAATGTTTTGAATCTGACAACTTTCTACTCCCATTTAGACAAAATGGCAATCTACACGAAGTTTTTAAACCTTGAAAATCGGTGAAGAGATAAGGAAAATAATGACATTTTTCAGGGCACATGTTTTTGATCAACGGAATTTTTAGGCAAGTTGACAATTCTGAAACATTTTGATGTATAAATTTCATCGCAAGATTCACAATTTCTTGGATTTTTCGATGAATACTTTGATTTTTGCATCATCGGAAAACTACATAGTATAACACTGTGCTAGTTTCAACGTGTTACATTTTCGATTTTTGTGTTACATTTAGGCCAAAGTTGGACCAAATTTGAGTAATATTTCGGATTTTCCCGTTTCTACTGCACGGAAGATCATAAGGCCGAATAAAAATAAAACATGTTTCTCGTCCCTTCCGCTTCCTTTTTGAGGCCGCTTCAAATTTATTTTCAGTTTTTAAAATTCAGTCAAAACTTTGGAAGAAAGATGTCTTGGAAGTTGAGATGTTTTCTATAGCCTTGCTAATATGCAAGAAACAATTCTGGATGGTTCTGTGATCACTAGCGGGGCGGACCTACCAGAACAATAAAATAAAAAGGGCCTCAAGCCCCTCTTCCTCCTTTTTTAAACCCGGACGAGAAACATGTTTTTATTTTTACTGGCCAAATCATCCTCAGACACGCTCCAGATAATATGCAAATGCATGGAGTACAATACCAATCACCTGTTTAACTGGTATTGATCAAAGTAATTCTTTGTACTCCATGCATTAGCATATCTTATGGAGCGTGTCTGAAGATGATTTGATTCACGGCGGAAGTGCAGGGCAGCATGAGTGAACACGGGTCACTGAATTAGCATAAAGGTCACACAAAACAGCTTACGCGCAAGCGTGGTAACCTCACAGTGAAAAGTTTGACCTTACAAAGCTGTCGAGTATTTAGATACAGCAGTATAGTGTGTAAGTTCGTAGTGCGTCAACATTCGTCAGTACCTCATTTATCTCTACGGTTACAATACGAAGACGTGATACTATATTCAACAACTCTTCCTATACCTTTGTACAGGAGCCAACCGTTGTTAAACCGTGATGAACCCACACTTTTACTATAGCGTAGGCCTATACGCGAACGCGAGCGAGACTACGCGATACGCGAGAGCGCGTAAAATTCGTCATGCCTGGAACCTTTGTCAGGGCCGCGACACTCCGGCACTTGTTGGAAGACATGAAGTACAGCCACAGAATTAAAACCAGAGAACCAGGACTCGACCGCCATCTTGATACAGGCATGGAGCAAAAATTGGGGGTATTCGGTTTCCCTCGGAATGCGCTCGAGGCATTCGTTGTCATGCAAGCGCGACATGGATGATGGGCGCATTTGAGAGACGCACTTGATGCGCCCTGCACGCAAGTACCAATACGCTTCAGATGAGACGCAGAATTGTTTTCGTTCGTCTCCGCGCACCGTCGTCAAGGACCCGAATACCCCCAATTTTCTCCCCATAGCTGACGGCGCGATTGTACGTGGCAGTATAGGGAGTCCCGGTTCTCCTTCTCTAATTCTGTGAGTACAGCAGACAGTTACATGTACAATGTGATTTTCTCATTTATAATTAGGATTACGTCATTGCCAGAATGCCAGAGCTTGTTTCATTTGTTCATTAGAATGATTGACAGCGGTGGGCGGACTTATACTCTAAAAATGTGATTCTCTAATAAATTATAGGTCACTAGGTCAATTCGGACCGTCTCTTCCTCAGATCTCTATGTAGGACTCTATGGTATCTTCTCATTACACGTTCGTAGTAAGACTTGGCCGGCGACGACGCTTGCGAATTGCATGTCTTCAACTGCTGTATAGCATGATATAGGCAGTTTGTACAGAGTGTCGCTTCTCTATCTCTTTTTCTCGGCCTTTGTGCGTATGCCAGCTTACAAGTTGAATTCAGTATTTTTCAGGTAGCGGCTAAACATTGCCGTTTTATTCTGTAGTTTTATTGCTGATATCAAAAGAGAAATCATCGAAGTTTTTGTAAGGCTGAGTGGCAATGATTAACTGACATTCCTCGTAAAATAATCGTGAATTATACGATATTTAGCTTCTTTTCGTTGTTGAAAGGATTCAATCATGTTTCACCGTTGTTCATCACCGTTTAACAACTCGCGTCCCGCGCGTCTGCGTGGTTTACTTCGCTCGGGCAGCTAAAGCTGCCCTCGCGAAGTAAACCACGCAGACGACGCGGTCGCATCGTTGTTAAACGGTGATGAACAACGGTGAAACATGATTGAATCCCTAAATATAGGTATGCCAGGCAAACCTTAATACACATTTGTTAGGCCTAATCATTCATAACCTCATTAATAAACGCGATGAACAACGGTGAAACATGATTGAATCCCTAATTCAACAACTCCTCCTATACCTTTGTACAGGAGCCAACCGTTGTTAATCCGTGATGAATCCACACTTTTACTGTAGCGTATACGCGAGCGAGACTACGCGTTACGCGAGAGCGCGTAAAATTCGTCATGCCTGGAACCTTTGTGCGTATGCAAGCTTACAAGTTGAATTCAGTATTTTCAGATAGCGGCTAAACTTTGCCGTTTTATTCTGTAGTTTTATTGATGATATTAACAGAGAAATCATCGAAGTTTTTGTAAGGCTTAGTGACAATGATTAACTGACATTTCCTCGTGAAATAATCACGAATTATACGATCTTTAGCTTATTTTCGTTGTTGAAAGGGATTCAATCATGTTTCACCGTTGTTCATCACCATTTAAGACTCGCGTCCCGCGCGTCTGCGTGGTTTACTTCGCTCGGGCAGCTAAAGCTGCCCTCGCGAAGTAAACCACGCAGACGACGCGGTCGCATCGTTGTTAAACGGTGATGAACAACGGTGAAACATGATTGAATCCTAAATATAGGTATGCCAGGCAAACCTTAATACACATTTGTTAATCATTCATAACCTCATTAATAAACGCGATGCGTGCGATCCAATTATACTTAGTCATTTGTGAAAACGCGAACTCAATACATATTTTACATAGAAATTTAAAAGAGCAGGTAAGTCCAGGAAACCTACATAAATATGTTGTCTTTATATACTTCATTAATATATTCTTGTTCATTGATTGGTTAAAAGTGGATCACATGACCAAAAATAGTTCTACCATCAGTACTCCTATCCGTAAATAGTACCTCTAAGCCGTAAATAGTATTTTCAATGTCCCGGATGAGCCGTAAATAGTACCTCCAAGCCGTAAATAGTACTTTTGACCATGCCTTCCGCGTGCGCGCATTCGATGCGACGGAACAGTTCACGCACGCGAAACTGCCATAGCGTGATTTCGTGATTTTTGAAGGTCAAAATATAGGGTTTGCTTAAATTGGTCGTGCTGTTCACTCAGGATAGAAGCTGGAGAGTCAAAACGTCAAATAAAATTCTTTTAACCAATCAATGAACAAAGAATATATTAATGAAGTATATAAAACAAATATATACTGCCTTTATTCGAAGTTCTGGTTAAAACTATGGTCCCTCGTTGAGATCAATTAATACTATTTTCCTTCGGGGCTGCGCCCCTCAGGAAAATAGTACTAATTGATCTCACCTCGGGCCCATAGTTTTAACCAGAACCTCTCATGGCAGTATATATTTGTATAATATACTTCACTTGACCCAAATATATGATTTTTTTTATGGTGATGAGACACATGGAATCGCACATGGAATTTTAGAGGGATTTTGATAACAGTTCCATTAAAAAAAAAAAAGCTGCTATCATAATGAGACTAAGATCTAGAAACACACCCGAAATGCCTTTTGGGGCAATTTTGCCATGCCAGCAGAATCTTTTTGATGAAAGTCAATCTTTGACAAGATGTAACTTTGTTACGGAAAGTGCTATGACAAAAAGGTTTCCAGTTTTGTCTTTCTTTACTCAAGGGCTTTAATTTGATATATAAAATGATGCAGTTTGATGGCAAATTGGATTCACCTGGCATACCTATACTATATACAGGGTGTCCCAAAAATCTCGATACCTTTTTAAATCGTTTCATCTTTAAGAAGAACTGTTATACAGACAATTTGAAAATATATTTAAAAAGAGGACACTTGGGCAATTTTCTTGGTGCATGTTCTAATACGAAGATACGAGCGAATGTTTATCATATTGGAATACCATTCTTTCAAGCGGAGAAACAAAAACACTTAATTAAATGCAAACGAATTGTCAAATTAACACCCTCTTCTGTAATTGCTCACAGTCCTAACAAAGTAACTTGGTAAAGTAATTTTTCTCATCTCAAGGATTTTATGTTTTGATTGAATTTGATACCCCGATACTGAATTGTCACATTGAAACTCCCTTTTCGCCAGCCCATTCGGGGCTGGTACCTGTTTCAGGTTTGGGGTCAGTTTACTCAAGAGATTATATTTTAGTGGTATTGGAATGATTTTTTTTTTTTTACTTTTTGTGGTTAAATTTTTTTTAAATATTTTAATTCGATTTGTTAGGAAAAGTAAGTATGTTTTGCCGTTTCAACGAACGAAAACGAGTGAGTATTACCAAAGTTATGTTTGAACTAATTAATTATGACTTTAAAAGTTTAAAGGCCTAAATGTAACAATAATAGTTAATATATATAGCATCATATGGTCAGCAGAAGAAAATCTGACATCACCTATGATGTCATATCAGTGTCCTTGACCGGGGGTCCTTACTCCTTGACCACTGAACAGCGTGATATCATGTTGATAACAGATCTATAGAATCAAAATCTTCATCATATCCCGGATCATATCACAGATTCTCAACAATCTGTGATCATATGGACCATATTGATGTGAAAGTAGTTATCTATCATATCCTGTGTCGTTTTATGGATAAAAATGACTCAAAATGTTATTGATGAAATGGTTGCTATCATAAACATCAGTTTTGTCTTTTCAACGGGAAAAATCCGATGCAAAATAAAGTTTTTAGGGCCTAGCTATAATATGGGCATAATTTATGCATATAGTATTGAACAATGTACCCCATTTGACATGCACTTATAGATAAATAAATTGTCTTACTTTATTAATTTAATAACTTCTTTATTATAAATAAAATGACACATAACTATTTGATTCATAAAATTACATTCAACAAAATGATTGAAGAGAAAACACACAAGGCACTAGGCAGACTGTTATAGAATGGAGTATGTAAGATGCCATGTCCATAGCTTCGCAGGAGTTTCCGACTAGCAATCAACATGATCAGCACATTCAGAAAAACACAGTTTAAGAGTGAAGATTGTAGTGAGTAACCAGTCCTTTATAAATGTGCTGGCCACTATCTATTATAATATAGTAGGCTTAAACTATACATTGCGAATTAATTAAGTTATTTTAAAATAAAATGTACATGTAAGTTAACTCAAACCGGCAGTGTATATATCGAAAGCAGTGAAATCGGACATTCCTAAGCGAAGATATTGAGTTCGTAAGTTCTGGTATTACAAAATTGGAAATTGAGATATCGTGGGTAAAAAGCTGAAAAAAAAAAAAAACCAACGACAACAACAACAACAACAAAACAAACAGACCAGAACAATTTGGAGTACATGTAATGAATTAAAAGAGTTGACATGAGATTAGGAATTAATGTTTTCTGCTGTTTCAGTGTGCATGTTCTCATCGTTGATGGTTTGGTGGACTGTCATGTAGATGTAAGCGTGATCCTAAAAATGCCTTTCACATTGACCAAAACTAATTACAAGACCTCTTCTACATTGAGGCTGGCTTTCCTTTTAAAGGGAATTTTTATTCATGCTCAGTCAGAAGACATTATGCACGAACCAGTGTAGCGCATAATTATGCAAAAATGGTTAATGGGAACAAAGCAACAAATAACCAGGAACACTGTCAAATTGAAACACTATTCCCAACAATTTCACATTATTTTTATTTCTTCTTTTTTGTTTTGCCTCAGTAGTCTAGCCTTTCAGAATATGCTCAAGATGTCCATCATCACACTTGCGTACTCTGACGGTGAAGTTCTGAATGACGCTTCTGCAAGTGTCTCTCAGTTTTTCGCCAGTACCTAATTCTGAGATGGGATTTGTGTACACTAAAGATTAGCTAAGATTATAGCCTTCTTCTATCGGTATGAATAATTTTTTTTACTTCTTGTGGTTGAAATGTTTTTGATGTCTGCTAATTCGATTTGCAAGGAAAAGAAAGTATGTTTTGCCGTTTCAACGAACGAAAACGATTGAGTATTGCCCAAGTTATGTTTGAATTAATTATGACTTAAAAAATTACCATAGGTTAGGCCTACACATTTAAACACAAACTTGTTCAGCAATCAGCATATCAAAAAAATGACATGGTCAACAATTAGTAATTAGCCGGGAATGATCACTGGAACGAGGTCATATCACTATCAGTGGATTACTGAGCATAGCATGATGTTTGGTTGCCTGTGAGTGCATAATTGATATGTTGATAACAGATCTAATAATGTTGTAGAATCAAAATCTTCATTATATGGACCACATTGAAGTCAAAGTAATTATCTATCCTATCCTGTATCGTTTTATGGATAAAATTGACTCAAAATGTTATTGATGATATTATTGCTATCTTTAACATCAGTTTTGTCTTTTCAACGGGAAAAATCTGATGGAAAATAAAGTTTTTAGGGGCTAGCTATAATATTGAACAATATATCCCATATTTAGACATGCACTTATAGAAAATAAATAAATTATTGTCTTACTTTATAAATTATAAATACTGTAAAATGACACATAACTAAAGTGAGGCCACTTTCTATCTTTTTTATTTGATTCATAAAATTACATTCAACAAAATGATTGAAGACTGAGAAAACACACAATGCAGACTATTACAGAATGGAGTAGGTAAGATGCCATGTCCATAGCTTTGCAGGAGTTTCGGACTAACAATCAACACATTCAAAAAATACAGTTTAAAAGTGAAGATTGTAGTGAATGATCAGTCCTTTATCATGTGCTTGCCACTATCTACTTTATAGTAAACTATACATTGCGAAATAATATAAAATCATTTTAAAATAAATGTGCATGTAAGTTGAGTTTACATAGCGAATTAACTAACAACTGCAGTGTATTTCTTGATTTTAATAATAAGCATGGGTAAAAAGCAGTAAAGACAAAAATACAGAACAATTTATGAATTAAAGAGTTGACAGCAGTTATAGGAGTTAATGCTTTTTGCTGTTTCAGTGCGCATGTTCTCACCATTCATGGTTTGGTGAACTGTCATGTATGTAACATGGATGTAAGCGTGATCCTAAAAAATGCCTTTCACGGTGACCCAAACTATTTACAAGACCTCTTCTGCATTGAGGCTGGCCTTCCCTTTTAAAGGGAATTTTTATCTTATCTGACTCTTTGTTTCCTTCAAGTCGGGTATGCTGCGAGGTTCTGTGCTATACACTCAGTCTTTGAGATAACCCCACAGAAAAAAAATCAGGTGGACTTAAATCTGGAGAATGAGGTGCCCATAAGGTTGATCAGTTTTGAGGGATATGATCTTCTCATGGAAACGTTTTTAAAGCCTTTGGAGAGTCACTTTCGTGGAGTCGAACCGTCTAGTTAGTTGACCCCCCCATTCCATTCAAGCGCATTCAAGCGGTTTGTTTTTGCACATGACATTTTGTATGCACGAATTAGTGATAAATGGCGTTGTTTCAACATGATTTATAATATTCAACAACGAACTCATATTCTTTGGTTTTATGCCGAAACGAAATCGGTTAAACTTACTTAAAAGAAGTTCAAAGAACATTATCAACTACTGGACATGCTCGAGCCCCATCAAAATGCTGCATAAATAACATTGTCAACAAATTTTGATGACAGGATCAGTGGGCTATGGACGTAGAAAGACAGGACGATCTACACGAAACATTGATAAAGTTAAAAGTAAGACGTGCTGTATCAGCAAGCCCAAGAAGATCTGTAAATGTTCAGAAAAACGAATGACTGTTGTATGGTACTACGTGTTATGTGCCTGTACATTCATCCGGGCATTCATAACATTATTTTTAAGTAGGAGGCACAAAAGGGACAAGTTTGGTACCCAAAAATTGCCCAAGTGTCTTCTTTCCAAATATGTTTTCCAATTTTCTGTATACCATTTTTTTCCTTAAGATACAAAGGTTTTTAAACCTCGACAGCTACCCATAATAGGAGAGAGTTACGGCTCGCACTACCCCCATCCCTGGTCGTTGGAGGGCCAAAGATCATTTTTACCCTGACCTGTGTTACCGTGACAATTGCACAAAATGTTCAATTATACACTATTTTAGCCCAAAATAAAGGGGAAATTTTGTGTTAATCGGACCAATTTTCAATTTTACACTATTGGGTGGGGGTTATGGGACTGATATCTTCTTTTCTGGGAGTTGGTTTAAGGGGGTTGACATTTTCTTTGTGGGGTTGAGTTAGCAAACCACATTATTAGAGGATTTACCTCCCCCCCCCCCCCCCCCACCCCGCCGCGCAAAGACCACATTGGCTAGACATGAAACACCTATTTGCTTCTCATCAAATAGTGCATGTGTATAATATAACTGTATATACCCATCTTTCTTTCTTTTTTGCAGCTGATGACGTTTGCTGCCCCTCTCTCTGGTCATCTTTTATGGGGAGTTGCTACCGATATTACCAATACCAAAAGACCTGGGCTAATGCTAACACTTACTGCCAAGCACGTGGAGCTGAACTTGTTAGCATTCACTCTGCCGCCGAAAATGGCTTCGTCAGTTACATGATAAATGGAGGCAATGTATGTTTATGGCCATGTTGAGTTATAATCAATGAGGTAGAAAGGATAGAGTGCCCTGCTCGCCGAATCTGTGAAGCAGGTTTGGGTCCCGGTTTGGGTGCTGTATAGATCACAAAGTTGAACAAGTCATGTATTAAAACGCATTAAATTTCCCAGTATACCATTGTCTTTATCAAAAAATTGCTGAATTATAAAGGCGCCTGAATCTGGTATTTCATCAGTGTTGCCACGCTAAACAACTCTACCACTTTACGAAATTTCGCCTTCAGTCGCCGTTCCTGTAGCGCTGCATGGCAACGGGCGAATGAACTAGATTTAGGAGCGTGCTTGCCTTTATTATTCAGCAATTTTTTGATAAAAAAATGGTACACAGTAAAGTTGAATATGCTGAAACAAGTAATTTATTTAATTTTATTAATCCATACATGCTAGAGTAAATTCAGTTTCCATTTTAGTTGTATTTGATGCTGATTTTGTTAGGTCCCTTCATTTCATAATGGCTTATTCAGTGCGTGATTGTCAATGAAACGGCAACGTACCAGCTCGAGCTCAGCGATCTATGTTTTTCTACGTCATTGGTTATAATACTCTTTTTTGCTTTGTCTCTTTTTTTCGCTTCCAGTCTACCGGTATTTCATTACACAGCCATGACATAGTCACGGTAACCGGTTGTGTCTTTTATCGTACAGGATCTTCTTTCTTTCAAACTTTACATTTGCTGTAGCAATCACATGCTTACATCGATTTTGAACTTGGTCACAACCATCACTGACCATGACCATATATGTCACATGAAACTCGTGGGGTCTAAGGTCACGCAGGGGTCATAGGGATCAAAACCGTCATTACAACGAAAAAAAATGCTACCGTACCTCTCCCACAAATTACGTAAAACAGTGACGCCACTTGCACACATGCATTGTTATAACCCAACGTCTATAAATCATACATAGATTTGGGGCCAAAGGTCATTAAGGGATCACTTCCTGTGTAAAACAAAATACCTTAAAAAATGTATTAGCTGAGAAAAGCATTGCACAGTGACAGTATGTTCACACATGTATTGCGGCTGCCCAGTGTATATGAGGGCGCACCACCAAATCAATGAAATCAGTGAAATGCGGTTAAAATACGGTAGTCCACCGCTTATTTGAGCTTGTTGCGACTTTATGTTATAAACGTATAGTCAAAATGTGCACGTTTCAGCTCATTTGCTTCTGACAAGTGTCTACATAAAGAAATCAGAGAAAAAAGTCCAAATGTTTTATTTCACAGATGAAGTTTTGGCGTGAATTTGAACAATGTCCGGTTTCGAAAATTGAGTGATTTTTTTCTTTGCGGCAAATAGCCAAAAAAGGCGGTGGTTAGCAATTTATTCCGTTGAAAGAATAATATTCTATACATGATAAATTTGATACTAAGCTTTATAGCTGAAATACATTTTTCAGTTGCCAAAACGCGATCCAAAAGTGCGTTTTTCCTGTGTATTTTATTTGGCGCGTTTAATGGTGGTGCGTTCTCATGTGGTATTTTTTATTTGGGGTTAAAGGTCATTAAAGGGTCACTTCCGGTATAAAACGAAATACCTTCAAAATGCTACTTCTTCCACAAATTACGTAGGACAGTAACGCCACTTGCACAAATGCATTGCTATTACCCAGTGTCTATGAGTCATACACAGTTTTTGGGTCAAAGGTCATTAAGGGGTCACTTCTGGTCTAAATTCAAATACCGTCAACAATTGTTATTAGCCAGGAAAATCATAGCAGAATGACGGTAAGTTCACACATGAATTGTTGTTACTCAGTACCGTATATATGTGATAATTTTTTTATTTGGGGTCAAGGTCATTAAGGGGTCACTACCATTCCGAGATGAAATACCTTCGAAATGCCTCTTCTGCCTCACGTCCACACGTGCATTGACATATCCAATGTCTATGGGATGTTCAGAGATTTTGAGGTCAAAGGTCATTAAGGGATCACACCACGGCTGTGTTCGTGGTCCAAGACCACAGCTTTGTCTAGTTACTCTTTTTGTCAGGTTTACAATCATGTTTTCAACCAAAGACTACTAAAATTTTCTGCTTTCGTCTTATTTTCCCTTCTGTTGCTTTTCTTTCTTTTCTCTGTCTGTCTGCAGGACTTGGTCCTAGCCGTTTCTAAACACTTCTCCATCTAAACAAGTATACTCGAGGTAATTCCTAAGATATATCCTTTGCAAGTCCCAAACCCCGTCCCAAACAGCGCACTGAATGGTCTATTGTTCTATTGTGTCCGATTTGAGCGCTGACATATTGGAAAATGTTGCCAATCAATATTCATGAGAGTGTACATTCAACGTCCAATTTTCGAAATTGGGTGACTTGTGCTTAGCAGGTGTAAAATACATCTGAATGGGTGTTTTAAATACGTAACGCATTAATGTTTAGTTGCTATAATAATTATTATAAGGCCTACATTTATTTGTTATTCCTTTCTTTTCCTTTCTCTGTACTTATTCTTTCCTTGCTAAAGTATCACTCCCTCTTCTTATCTCCCTTCCCTTCTCCATCCCCTCATACTTTTTGTCCCTCTTTCTCTCTTCCTCCAGCCCCCTCTCATCTCTTCCTCCCTCATCCCTCCCAAGACCTCTCACAAAAGAGCTGCCCCCCCCTTCAGTACGCCACTGTTTATGACATTCTCCTTCTTAAAATAAAATAAAATGTCAATTTGTGAAACAACTTTTATATAGGCCTATACCGGTATACTTATTATATGTTACATGTATACGTATAGCTATTACCATTATACAGTAATAGACATGGCAGCCTTGATCTGAATCATTCAGCAAGTGCATTCAATTTATTTAAATGAAGCACCTACAGTCAGTGGGGTTCCAACGAACTGCATCAGCGGCTAATGTGTGCCTTTTGAGCTTACGGCTACTCAATTACACCCTTGAGTGGTATGACAACAAAAGGTACTTTTCGTTATAGTAAGCGCTTACACGCGACTTTCGTTTGATCACTTATTGACAGTAGTCTGCTAGGTAAAGCGTTAATACACTGTCGGGTCAGCTTACCGATTTAATGGTGGACGCTCTTTGTCCCAAACAAAAGGTACCTTTCGATGAATAGCTTGTCAGATTTCAAATCGGCACAAGTTTTCAATGCGTTACATAATCTATTGCCTCTCCATTCTTAATAGCTCCATGGTCCCAAACATCTCACCAAATTAACCATCTTGTTTGTCTAATTCTTGATTCCATGAAATCTGTAGGTCTGGATTGGACTGACCGACACTGCAACAGAGGGTACATTTGTATGGAGTGATGGAACTGCCGTAGATTATACCAACTGGGGCACTGATCCGATCAGTCAACCAGACAACTATGCCGGGGATGAAGATTGTGTCGAGTTGGGCTCTACTTATTTTAGTGATCCCACACTTAACCTTTGGAATGATCACCAATGTAGTAATACTAAGTCATTTGTTTGCAAGAAGTAAACTAATTCTAATGGGATTGGCATAATGTTCAAGCTATCTTTTTTTACACTGTGAATTTCACCAACAATGATCAAGATGGTAATTTTTCTTTGGTACTGAAATAGACCTGATAAAAATTAATTTACCAAAACTGTATCCTCATGCCCTGTAAAGTGATATAATCTGAACTTTTATGTAAACAATATTTTGCCAAACTGCTCCAAATCGATCAACAATCATAGATACGCAAAATTAATTTTGATCATAATATCTCATGTCTATTCCATAAAACATTGCATATAATTCCGAAGTGTAGGCTAATTTGCTGTCGTCGACTGCTCAGGTATAATATGTTAACCATGGTTCCGAATTCGACAGCCTTACCTGCGAAAACTCAGCGATAATAATAGTCCGTACGTTTGTCATACCTTCATTTTGAATGTCGGATTTTGTATTTTATCAGATGCAAAAATCTGAATGTTGATGAATGCGTCTTTAGGGGACTATCATTTTCTTCGGAAGTGCGGGTCGCAAATTTACAAAAAGTCGGCGTCAATAAAATTGTGACCCCCTATTTCGACAACAAAAATTTTATGACCCCCCCCCACCACCGATACACCTTACCCCCTAAATAGGCTAAAATTGTATTGAAATCAGTCTTTTTGAATAAAATAAACACACTATCTGTGGTCATCTGTGACTCCCTACATTTTGTTCATCAAAACCTTTATGACCCCCCTATTTTTCTTTCCAGAAATTTATGACCCCCTCCGAAGAAAATAATAACCTTCTTACAATGCCAATTCCATTAAGCATCACCTTTATACCGCTGCTAGGGATAAGCGCTTCTGCTCTGCTTTTTAAACATTAAGCCTAATATTAGTAGGATATAAAACGTTTGATATATAACTCTGGTAATATGTCCATTATGGTGTTAAGGGTACTTTTAATGATAATAGCGAAGATATATACACGCGTGCGCACCCATCCCCCCCCCCCCCCCCCCCCCACCCACACCTATGGGCGGATCCAGAAGGGCACGTACCCCCCTCCTAGGAAACGGGAAAATGAAGAAAAGTGTAAAGTGAGAACATAGATTACGATCCCTCACTTTTCTGACTCCCAGATGGACCCCCCCTCGGTTCCCCAAGAAAGGCCACCACAACAAATATCGGCCGACCAATTTCAGCCCTGAGCGACCACCTCATGACTCTCCCTTCAAAAACCTGGATCCACCCCGGCACACACACACACCCCGACACCTTCCCCACTACTTACTTACCATGCTTAATACCATGCTTTATACCGCTGCTGCAGTGCTGCTGCCAAATGATTAAATAAAATGTGTAGTTCAATACAAACATGTTTTAGATACAATATTAAACCACAACATCAAAATAATAGGTATTTATGTTTGATCTCACAGTGTAAAGATCATAAAAGGTAAAAAATACTGAATAAATATTAATTATACTCATTGATGTTAAATGCTCTTTGTGGTCATATAAATACAATACTGTTAAAATCATTAAAACTATTTGATAATTTGTAATTGAATCAAATTAAGATATGTCTTTATAATGATGGGTTATTCCCGTTAAAATCCATCCACCCTCTGTGGAAGACTTGACCTTAATCTCCAACACAGGGACAGTGGGGTGGGGTGGATTACAAATGGAGTCACCCATTCAGGGGGTGTATGGATTTCAACTGGAATAACACAATCCTTTATAACTTGTAAATGAATTTATCAGCAATTTTATGTGTAACAATTTCATACAATATGTAACCGGGTTATACAAAACCCTGTATGAGTAAACGAATAAATAAAATGTATCACTACACTGACACTTCCCAGTTGTTTTCCAATACTTTATTGCAAGTGATTTATTCATTACATTTACTTAACGGGTTTTTTTTTCATCGTGTATGAAGTAGGTTAATAAATGTATGTCACTTGTTGCTCGAGAAATTGTACAAAATAATGCACTTGAACTAAGATGTTGATGCGTCTAATGCACTCTTCCCTCCGCTCGTGCGTTAGATGCATTAATATCTCAGTTCGCGTGCATTACTTTGTACAATTTCATCCCAACAAGTACGTGATACGCTTTTATTATAAAATTGGATTATTTTCAAGTTTTCTTTAATCCGGCTGTACTCATTAACTGACCATATCGTATGACTATTTTTACACTGCAAAAATATTTTACTCAACATTGAGTAAAAAGGTCACAACTCAACAGTTGAGTAAAAAATTACTCATCATTGAGCTCATATAGGTCACAACTCAACAGTTGAGTAAAAGATTAGTCAACATTTTACTCAACATTAAGCTCAATTAGGTCACAACTCAACAAATGAGTAAAAAATTACTCATGTTGAGTAATTCTTTACTCATTTGTTGAGTTGTGACCTATATGAGCTCAATGTTGAGCAATTTTTACTCAATTGTTGAGTTGTGACCTTTTTCCTCAATGTAAAATATTTTTTGCAGTGTAGGGAACAAACCAAAAAAAATCGACGAAGCCCCTTTTTAAATGTAACTTATTTCATTATAAAATTGACCTCCCCCTAACAATGTATACGAACCCGGAATTGAGCACTGCTCTTAAGGCGAGTAGGAGGGGAGCATGACTTAGTGGTGTTTGCACTCAAATATTGAAACAAATAAAGCTGACACACAAGAGGAATGGTATGTGTTATGTAAAGAAGATCCCAAGGTTTAATAAGCTAGTGTAGTAATTGGATTCCTTGCCCCTATAATATACATAACTTTTGTTATCACTGTGTTATTAGTTTTTGAGAAAAATGCAAAAATAGACACAAATTTATCGAGGGTGTAGTACCCCTTAACAGTACTCGAAGTAAACTTTATAAATCTGATGATTTATACTTAAAGTGTATGTAGGTGGGATGAAAAGCCGACGATCAATTGAAAAGTTTGACCTTTCGTATTGAAGATATGGATTTTTTTCCCAAAACACCAAAAACAATTAGGTCTTTTGGGGAAAAAAATCCATATCTTCAATATGAAAGGTCAAAATTTTTAATTGATCATCGGCTTTTCCTCCCAGCTACATACACTTTAAGAATATATCATTAGATTTATAAAATTTACTTCGAGGACTGTTATATCAAAATGTGAAAAATATCAAATTTTACTAATTTGTCATAAAATTTGTATTATATCGTGAATTTCAAAAAAAATGAAAATTATTTGATATCAGAAAAAATACTGTCGAAACGCTCATTCCAGATCCCTTAATAAGCAAAATATGGGCTTTCACCTGATACCAAAAACATGATGGCTGCATGTGATACCAAAATCTGTATTTTGATATGGTAAAATGGGGGACGAGGCTGTCAATCAGGTTATCTTTAAGGTGGTACTACACCCTTGATAAAATTGTGATTATTTTTTTCATTTTCTCAAAAAATAATAACACACTAGTAACAAAAGTTATCAGGGGCAACGAATCTATTATTACTTCACTGAAATTTCAGTGATTCAGCACAAGTGGTTCATTATACATGTATGTTAAGAAATTATAGGTACATTCTAGCGGTACCTCTTTTCTTATCATAAATAACGTACCACTTGTCTTGAGTCCCTGAAATTACAGTGTAGTAACTGGATTCCTTGCCCCTATAAATATACATAACTTTTGTTACCAGTGTGTTATTATTTTTTGAGAAAATGAAAAATAGTAACAAATTTACCACCTTAAATGAATAACGAAAGAGAAACACAAAATCACAATGACAAGATACATTCAGTTTAAAATCTATCTTTTAATTAAAGATAACTTGAAATAAATAATGATCTTATTTATATATCTTGTTACTATAATAATAATATAAATTATATAATTTTACCCGAGTTTAGCAAAAAATATGTAAAAGGCCGCTATAAATCAAGTTGGTTTTATTTGATAAATTAAGACAGTATAGCAAAACATGATTAGTCTTTATTTATGTTCAAAGTTAAAAACGTTAACATTTTCATCCCGTTATGCATATTTTTCTTGCATATTATTTGAAGCTGCATCCTGCAAAAAATTCCGTAAAACATTATTTTCATGCAACTATAATTGAATGTTCGTAACCTCCTTTTTAAAACTACTTGAATCACTTTAATAAATTATATAGTAAAACATTATTTTAACATGATTTAAGCTTTTCAAAAGTTATAAAAATATTTTAATGCTTATTTATGTATTTATTTATTTATTTATCGGTTTTGAGTAGCTGAAGCCGTTAATTACTGAAATGTATTTGGCATGTGGCTGAAGAGAGCTGACAAAAGGATTGCCATTTCATCAATGGAAATACTGAATACGGACGGAAAGGCAAGTGAAATGTAGAAAAGTCTTTGGGTGACTAGCACAGAAAAAGTTCTTAAGCTTCTTCTTGGTCTTCTTCCTCTTCATCAAATTCTCCCTCCTCTTCTGCTGTTGCATCCTGGTATTGTTGGTACTCAGACACCAAGTCATTCATGTTGCTCTCAGCCTCGGTGAACTCCATCTCATCCATACCTTCACCAGTGTACCAATGCAAGAAAGCCTTACGACGGAACATAGCGGTGAACTGCTCAGAGATACGCTTGAACAGCTCCTGGATGGCGGTGCTGTTACCGATGAAGGTGGAAGACATCTTCAGACCACGTGGTGGGATATCACATACAGCGGTCTTCACGTTGTTGGGGATCCATTCAACGAAGTAGCTGCTGTTCTTGTTCTGTACGTTGAGCATCTGTTCATCGACTTCCTTCATGGACATACGACCACGGAACATAGCAGCAACGGTGAGGTAACGGCCGTGACGAGGATCGCATGCAGCCATCATGTTCTTGGCATCAAACATCTGCTGGGTAAGCTCTGGGACGGTCAGGGCACGGTATTGCTGGCTACCACGGCTGGTCAGAGGAGCGAAACCAGGCATGAAGAAATGAAGACGTGGGAAGGGTACCATGTTGACGGCAAGTTTGCGAAGATCAGCGTTCAGCTGACCTGGGAATCTTAAGCAGGTGGTTACACCGCTCATGGTGGCTGAGACGAGATGGTTAAGATCACCATATGTTGGTGTTGTGAGTTTGAGGGTACGGAAGCAAATGTCATACAGGGCTTCATTGTCAATACAGTAGGTTTCGTCTGTGTTTTCTACAAGTTGGTGAACAGAAAGAGTTGCGTTGTATGGTTCGACGACAGTGTCTGATACTTTGGGTGATGGGACGACGCTGAAGGTGTTCATGATTCTGTCTGGGTACTCTTCACGGATCTTGCTAATGAGCAGTGTGCCCATACCGGAGCCGGTGCCGCCACCGAGGGAGTGTGTGAGTTGAAAGCCCTGAACAAAAAAAAAAAATCAAAATGAAAAAGAACGTAAGTTACAATGAACATTCAACAAATACATTTAGCAGCCTTTCTCTATAAGGATTCAAGGCTTGGATCAATTTAGATATTTCATGAAAGAACTGGATTTCTTTTAGAATACCAATCGATGGCATATTCTCGATTTAACCTGAATTTCACAATCAGGTATACAGATAGTCTTAGACCCCCACCCCAACATGTGATGTCACTGAATTCAGGTGTAATAACAATTACACATTTTATGACTTGTTTGATAATTATTACTTCAGATATGGATCTTGAAACACCACCAGGTAATGGAAATAGGTAACTTATTGTTGGGCAATTATGTGTAACATGGATGGGGCCGGGGATATGGGGTGACCTATGATGTTTGGTTAGATGAAAGACAGGCTAAAGATCATTTGGCACAAAGGGGGCCAAACGATATTGGCAGATTTTTGGGGCACCCTAAAAAGGCGTATGAAACAGTACAATGAATACGCTGAAATATCCTGCTTGCTGCACATGTGTTCCACATTTTTAATAACCAGTGTCTGGTTTATGTATGGACAAAGATTTGTTAGCACTTTGGAAGGGGTATAAGGGAGTTTATTTGGCATGTCAAAATGGGGAGGGGGTCAAGCTATTTTGGGCAAACGATTTTGAGATTTTACTCCCGGGTATAATTATTGCACAACCCATTGGCTTAGGAAGATTGGGGGGGGGAGGGTGACAAAACAAAAACAAAAAATTTGCGAAAATGAAGTCAAAAACACCCATTCTTCCTGGTATCTGGTCACTGAGCCCCCAGACCAAAATTATTGAGGGGCTGAGCCCTCGCAAGCCCCCCCCCCCCCGGATCCTAAGCCAATGCAACCCCATAATCAATTTTACTGCGTGTGCTAAAAATGTATCCATTAACAAACGTGAAGAGTCCTTCAAAAAACCTACCTGTAAGCAATCACAGCCTTCTGCTTCCTTGCGGACAACATCGAGGACAGAGTCGATGAGTTCAGCACCTTCTGTGTAGTGACCCTTGGCCCAGTTGTTACCAGCACCACTCTGTCCGAACACAAAGTTGTCTGGTCTGAAGATTTGTCCGAATGGTCCGGAACGGACGGAGTCCATGGTACCGGGCTCCAGATCAACCAGGACAGCACGGGGGACGTACTTGCCACCAGTAGCTTCATTGTAGTAGACGTTGATTCTTTCTAACTGAAGATCAGAATCACCATGGTAGGTACCAGTTGGGTCGATACCGTGCTCATCAGAGATGACTTCCCAGAACTGAAATTTAATATAAAAAATATTATTAATTTGTACTCTATACTTATAGGCCTATTTCATACATGACTTTTACGGATAATTAATTCTACTACTATGAGAAATAGCAATAAAACCTGCGGGCCTATTATTTATTTTGACAATTGTAATCAAAATGCATTTTCTGGTTTGGTAATTTCTTTTTAACAGGTCCGTAACCAGGCCCCCCCCCCCCCCACATCCCAAAATGCCCCAAAAGTGCCCTTTTTTATCCAATCCAAAAAGTCCCATTCGCGAGCGTAGCGGACGAAAAAACTGAGGGTTTTAATGCTTTTTTGGTCAAAAAAAGTCCACAATTTTTGGGAGAAAGGTCCACTTTTTCAAAATCCGCCCCCTCCTAGTTCCAAAAAGGTCCAAATTTTGCCAAAAAGGTCCACTTTTTCAAAATCAGTACCCCCCCAATAAATCCTGGTTACGGGCCTGCTTTTTAAATTTTAATCAGTATCGTGATATTATAAAATGTTAATTAACTCTACACATTAAAGAGAAATGTCAAAACTATTTTTTTTATTATTAACCATGTTAACCTTTCGTGACTTTTTCGCGCCGGCGCGGCATCTTCAATTTATCACATGACCATTCGCATCATGTCCCTTTTTGGTCCATTGCAAGATAGCTCCAAGATTCACTCCAATTCATTTAAGGTATTTAATTATAATACATAGATAATACTTCAGATTATAACATGATTAGTTTACAGAATACAGTGATCATCGATGATGATAATGATGAATTCAAGTGATATGAATCGGGGATGTGATAACGTCGGACCCCCGGGCGTCACGCGTCAGACATGTGAAAATAATAAATGCACTGATGATGTTCTAAACTTCTTCTAAATTACGAGAAACTGATTTATTCTTACCTTGGCACCGATCTGGTTACCACACTGTCCGGCTTGGAGATGCACGATTTCACGCATATTGGTATGGTTTTAGGTTAGAATTAGGTTAAAAATTAAATATTTTTTTAAGAGTATCACTCTCACTTTCAAACGTGTCTGCTGAGATGGTGTCTGCTAATGACGGTTACCTAGGACTACAGGTGATACATATACCACGGTGAATTTGAAACCGCTTTGCATATAAAATTCATCCGCACTCACGATGTCACTGGTCAAGAAAATAATCCTCACAAATAGTCATTGAAACTTGGTTTAATTTATAAGATTAAATTTGACACAATTCATGTTAGGATATAACAACATCCATCTATTTTTGTTATTATTATTATCATTACATGTATCATATTTTTGCGAGATTTTGTTGGTATCCAAGGACAACAATCCACTTACACTCGCGAATGAACACAGAGGTCAAACCGTATCACTACTATTAATTTGCATGGTTGCTATTCGTGGATCGATCGTGTAGTTGTTGCTACAGAGAGGTCATAAAGATAAATTTCGTTGTTATTTACGTTGCTATTGGATACCAGTCGACCAGCCCGGCGAATTCAATTTCCAAAAGAATCTGGCTATTGAACTCTAGGCCTATTGGATCCCGGGGTTTGAATATTTCCAAACAAACGCATTTTGTTTTTCGATGGTGACGTGAGCTGTTAATAGTGTTATTATGAATTTTACAACGCTAAAATTATTTTTGATAATAAGCGAATAATGAGTCAGACGTCATCAATGCCCCAAAAGCGTAGATAAATGTTACTGGTAAACATGTTTCCTGGAATAAAGTATATAGGCATACAAGCAGATTACCAAAAAAAAACAACAAAAAACAAACAAACAATAATAATATTGTGTTTACAAAATTTTGAGACAACACATTTGTGTTTAGTGTGTGTAATTTTATCCAAAATTGTTGTTCTTACACCAAATCTGTGGTTACATTAAGCATGTTAAGAATCCTTGACCAATTTTCAGTCAAAAATGTCATACTTTTATAATCTTGCATAAATAATAAAGAAGTTACGGCCCTTTTAATTCATGCATTTCTGAAAGTGTACAGTCCCCTTAAGGCTTTGACACCGCCTGTCGTGTTCTGCGGCCGGCGACCATCCTATCAAAATTGCTGAAGCGCGACTATTCTTTACTTTGTTGGAAATTAAATCCATAATGTACGATCTTACAATATAAAACTGGTTGATTTTTTGGCATATTTATAATGTTTACACATGTCCCAATTTCCACCTAAATAGAATCAGCCAAATTTGTTGTGTTTGTACTTCAACAGAGCAAAGTTCGACATAAGTCATAATTCTTAAACATTATGACTTGATGTCATGTCTTTCCATAGAACTGCATGTTAAACAGCCAAATTAACTAGTAGGGTTTCTTCACCTTACATCTTGATATTTTGATATGGACAGAAACCCTTACAGTTACAATAATTACTTGTATTAACTATTATATTATTTCAGCATTTTGAGTTAAAATTTGAAGGAAATCGTACATTAAGGCTTTAAGTTTAACTTTGAAAATAGCTCAAGCGTTGCATTCAGTGGCGTTGGGGAAATATGCACCCAATCGGGGAAAATTGGGGAATTAGTTATTTTTTTAATAACAGTCGGGGACAGAGACCAGTGCCCGCCACCCTTTTGTTTTTCTTTTTCTTTTTTGAAAATCTACGGATGCCCGCTGGTTCATTTGGCCAATTCTAATTTATTGAATCATTAAATTGGTTTTTTTTTTAAATGACATCCTTATAGACTCAGCACATGTTCAGTGTATTTAAATATTCGATTTATATTGAGCGAGGTTCTATAGATCGTAGAAATCGATTTAGGGCAAATACCTTTAAAAAATTCAGGCCTGACGTAACCTGGCAACTTTTATGGTGTGTGTTTACTCTCGTAAAACATTGGTTATGTGAGTGATAAGGCTAGAAAATAATCCGCGAGATATGAAATGTAGACTTTGTAATTTACAACATTCACAGAATTAGATTACCTCATTGCAAGAAAAAATTGAACGACACATTTCACAAGAAAATATAGACGAGGCCGAGGCCAAATTGTTTTGACAACATTTTATTTGAAAGTAGCAGGGCCGGACCTATGTCACTTTAATAGGGTGTGTTCAGAAATACTATGATAATTGGGGGGGCTGGTATATACATAAGGGGGAATAAAAACAAGTTTTGGTCTTTAAAAGAGGGGATACAGTGTGTATTGAAGGTGGGACATAAAAAAACTTTTGTTTGAAAGGTTAATAAACCCAAAATGTCCGCGCGTAAAATGACATAATATTAAATATGACGAGTCTTGAAAGAACTGATGACCAGAATCATGATGGTATTTGCCGGGGTAGTATAGTGTCAATATAATTATACACTTTAGAATATATAGTGCTTGTTACAAATATAGGGGGTATAATTATTTTGTATCTTGCAGGGTGAGCTCAAAAAAGAGTGATCCATTGAGTCAAAAAAGTTTTGAGCCGATGAAATTTTGAAAAATACCAGTGCCCATCAATATATTGAACACTCCCTTATAGCGGATGAATATATTTCAGCACTATAATACCCGGTCAATTGAACTATATTTTGAGCATAAAAAGTGAACGTGATTAAATGTTTGCCTTAGAAACAAAACACAGTAGAAGACCAAAGCGGTTCTCCCGACATAAAGTCATTATTTTCTGTCATTTTTTCGTCACAAATTCTAAAACCAATCATTCAATATGCGTGAAATCGTACATGTGCAAGCAGGCCAGTGCGGTAACCAGATTGGTGCTAAGGTAAACTGAATTGATTTTATTATTTTTATCCTTACTTAAACTTAGGGCATCACAAACCATATCATCACTAGTATGTACATAATATAATACATGTAATATGTATTACTGCGTGTTGATCAACAATCAAATTGTAAAAAATCTAAAGTCTAGGTAACTATTCAGTAACTATTCGTTGGTAACCATGGTAACTATTCAGTGGCGTAGCCAGGATTTTGGTGAGGGGACAAAACTAAATTTTCGACCCCATTTAGGAGGCAAAGCCAGATTTTCGTTCCCATTTATCAACTTTTGTCCCATTTTTGGTCATTCGAACATTGAATTGCGCATAATTGCATGTATTGTTATAGTCTTAACAAACCACTGTGTTTTAATTAATTAAAATTAGACGATGTGTTTGTTAAACGGTCAGTCAAAGAATGTTATGCACACAAATTGATAGTATTTAAAAAAAATCTTAAATAATTTTTAAAAGTGAGGAGGGATACCGGTGAGGCTGTATACCACGTGCCCGGTTTCCCGATCACGAAAATGCATTAAATGTTAAATGATTTAATAATCACATTTCTTTAAAAAAAATTAGAACATTGTGACTATTGCATAGTATCAAGCATGTAATATTTTTCCTGGAATGTTTGACGCAGATTTTGTAATTTGCACCGGCGTATTTTGAATGCAATGGTACCGGTATATTAACTGTACAAATATGTATTTTCCCCCTTTTTAAACTTGTCAAAATGTCCAATGATTGCCAGTGTTTAATGATGCTTACTATTTTATCTCCAGTTCTGGGAAGTCATCTCTGACGAGCATGGCATCGACCCAACTGGTACCTACCATGGTGATTCTGATCTTCAGTTAGAAAGAATCAACGTCTACTACAATGAAGCTACTGGTGGCAAGTACGTCCCCCGTGCTGTCCTGGTTGATCTGGAGCCCGGTACCATGGACTCTGTCCGTTCCGGACCATTCGGACAAATCTTCAGACCAGACAACTTTGTGTTCGGACAGAGTGGTGCTGGTAACAACTGGGCCAAGGGTCACTACACAGAAGGTGCTGAACTCATCGACTCTGTCCTCGATGTTGTCCGCAAGGAGGCAGAAGGCTGTGATTGCTTACAGGTAGGTTTCATGTCGGATCCTCAGCTGAATGAAACTGGTGCTGCATGAAAGATGAAGAAAAGGGAAAGTAGCAAACAAAGAAGAAGAAAAGAGAAAATGAGATATTTTTGTTGTTCAAGTTTAACTTCACGAAGTATTTAAAGCCAAATTTTAATTTTGTTATTCTTTACTCAAAATGCTGAAATAATATTAGCATAAATAGCTGTCAGGAACGGTTTCTGTCCATTTTCAGCCGAAATAACAACGTAAAGTGAAAAAAAAAAAACACTGGCTATTTTATTTTGCCCGATGAAGTTCTATATGGGAGACTTCATAAAAATTGCTGTAGTTTTACAAGCTCCCATAATCAAGATAATACTTCGTGTTATCTGTTGACCTGACATGATAAACACAACGAATTTTGCCGATTCCATTTAAGCGTACTTTGGGACATGTGTAAACATAACAAATATGCCAAAAAATCAGGTTTGAAAGAAATCAAGCAATTTCATGTCATATTACAAGATTGTACATTTATGGCTTTATATAATTGGCAGAAAATTGTTACTCGACTGCTCAGTGCCAGAAGTGGGTAAGTGCAATAGCTGCCATTACGTAGCTGCCATGCGTAGATGAGTACAATATACTGTGTTTATATTGCCATATGTTCACATTGGAGCTATAATTGCACTTACCCACTTTTGGTACTGAGCAGTAGTACTATTCTTAATGTTGAATAATTATTTACATTATCTTCTTTCATTTTTCAGGGCTTTCAACTCACACACTCCCTCGGTGGCGGCACCGGCTCCGGTATGGGCACACTGCTCATCAGCAAGGTCCGTGAAGAGTACCCTGACCGTATCATGAACACATTCAGCGTCGTCCCATCACCCAAAGTATCAGACACTGTCGTCGAACCATATAACGCAACTCTTTCTGTTCATCAACTTGTAGAAAACACAGACGAAACCTACTGTATTGACAATGAAGCCCTGTATGACATTTGCTTCCGTACCCTCAAACTCACAACACCAACATACGGTGATCTTAACCATCTCGTCTCAGCCACCATGAGCGGTGTAACCACCTGCTTAAGATTCCCAGGTCAGCTGAACGCTGATCTTCGCAAACTTGCCGTCAACATGGTACCCTTCCCACGTCTTCATTTCTTCATGCCTGGTTTCGCTCCTCTTACTAGCCGTGGTAGCCAGCAATACCGTGCCCTAACCGTCCCAGAGCTTACCCAGCAGATGTTTGATGCCAAGAACATGATGGCTGCATGCGATCCTCGTCATGGTCGTTACCTCACCGTTGCTGCTATGTTCCGTGGTCGTATGTCCATGAAGGAGGTCGATGAACAGATGCTCAACGTACAGAACAAGAACAGCAGCTACTTCGTTGAATGGATCCCCAACAACGTGAAGACCGCTGTGTGTGATATCCCACCACGTGGTCTGAAGATGTCTTCTACCTTCATCGGTAACAGCACCGCCATCCAGGAGCTGTTCAAGCGTATCTCCGAGCAGTTCACCGCTATGTTCCGTCGTAAGGCTTTCTTGCATTGGTACACTGGTGAAGGTATGGATGAGATGGAGTTCACTGAGGCTGAGAGCAACATGAATGACTTGGTATCAGAGTACCAACAATACCAGGATGCAACAGCAGAAGAGGAGGGAGAATTTGATGAAGAAGAAGACCAGGAAGAAGCTTAAGAACGTTCTGTGTTAGTCTACATGTACAACCAAAGACTTTTCTACATTTCACTTGTCTTCCCGCGGTTTGTTAACTCAGTATTTCTTTTAAGATCGTATCTTTGGCAATCTTTTCACTAAATCATTTTATGTCGAAAAAAACTGTGAGCGAAAATGAAGCAAATGATCAAGCCGTAAGAACTAACCATAAACTAAATCAATGACACAATGAGTTGAACTGTAACCAAATAATTTGAGCTTAATTCATCATTTATTGTAACAAAATGTTTTTTCGCTCTTAATTTCGTTTATCATGGAAGACCGAATTAAGACTAGGCTAGTTATGACGCGACGTCAGGTCAAAGGCGCGGTGTGATTGGTTGCTGACCTGCGCAGTACGGCATTTTTGGTCTGATTGACAGGACGTCATTATGCAAACTAGTCTTTTTAATTCTGTCTTCAGTTATAATTCGAAATTCCTGAAATATGATAATGATTATTCTAACATGAAATATAACAGTATTTTACGAAATATAAATTCCGGGTTTCTACATTATACGTTATTGTCGATTATTTAGACATTCTTGGATGAATTTTGAAAGACATTAATTTTCCATACAATTATATTTGAAAAAAATGGAATTTTATAATTTTTATTTTGCCATTCTGGAACGAATTGATGTGTGTGAGATGTGAATGTGTGTGTGATGGTTGTGTTTTTTGTTTAGTAACCTTTGTTAATGTTTATACAGGGTGCAACAATAGTCAAGTAATTCTGCGTACGCTGCACATCCTACATTTGTTTTTGCTGAGTGTATATATTTGTTTGTATTTTTATGATAAATTATGGAAATAGAAATGAACTATTTGAAATGGATGATAATTAATCATTCCCAATTACGGCAAATAAAACCAAGTTTAATTTGTATACAGAATATGTTTCTTAAGTATACAAAAATTGTTATTAATTATTTATAATGAGTTAAAATAACATAATCATAATTAAAATTCAATACATTTTTGGTCACAGTGGGCAGCGAAAATCTGTCAAGTGTGAGAGGCCTGTGGTTTGGCAACGTGTGCTAAATATCCCCAAATTTATTCAATTTATATTATATTTATTTTTGATTATATTAAATTGTTGTATCTTCAAGTCATTTGCTATGTATTTCCACATTAAACATTTTATATGTTGGAATTATTATTATTATTATGTTATTATATTATGTTTTTCATGCAATACTATATCCACTACATGTCTTACTTATACGTGACAAATGTGCTATTCCAGTTGAAATCCATACACCCCTATGGAAAACGTGACATTAATCTTTCACAGAGGGAGTGTGAATTTCAAATGGGATTACCAGAATCGGTGACTCCATTGTGGTGGATTAATGTTATGTCTTCCCAGCAAACACAAAAACGTTTTAAAAACGTTTTAAATAAGTTATATTTTGGGTTTTGGTTTAGGTAAAAACGTTTTAATAACATTAAAATGTCGGGTTATATAAAGGTCATGATCATGTTTTAAAACGTTTTGTTTGAAAACACACTAAAACAATATTTTTAAATGTTTTCAAAAAATGTTATTGTAAACTATATTTGCAAACATTTTTGCCAAATATTGTGTCAATACTTAAATAACATTATGTTAAAATATTTGAACCCAGCAAACACAGAAATGTTCTTAAAATGTTTTTTCAAAACCTTTTAATAACATTTAAATGTCGGGTTATATAAAGGTCATGAAAATGTTTTTAAAACGTTATTGAAAATATTTTGGGCAAACATTTTTCGCAAAATATTTTTTCAACCCCAAAATAACATTCTGTTTAGAATGTTTTGTATCATGTTTTCAAGAATGTCTTTGGAATGTTATTAAAACGTTTTTATACCCTTTATATAACCCGACATTTAAACGTTTTCTGTAAATCATTTTTGTTTGCTGAGCAGTAGATTATCAAAAAATGTTTTTTAAGGTTATGAAAACGTTTTATACTCTTAATATACCCTTTATATAACCCGACATTAAAACGTTTTCTGACAACCTTTTATAACCTTTTGCGAATGATGTCGAAAACGTTTTGTGTTTGCTGGGTTGTCTGGCATAAGGGATGGATTTCACTCGGGAATTTCAACTGGAATAACCTAGCCAAATATGTTTAGATGAATTTGAATAAAAATTAGAAACCGTGCTTTAAAACATATGTTCTATGCGTCGTCTTTGTTGTGGGTCATCCTGAAGACAGTTACTCAGCAAACACAAAACGTTTCACAAGCAACATTTAAATGTTATAAACAGTGGCGTAGATTTCTTTTTGACATTGGGGGGGATGGTGTTGAAAAAAATTCTTGAAGAATAGTGAATCCAGCACCTTTTGGCGACAGAATAAGTTGATATTACAAATGCGCGCGAAGCGCGTGAAAAATTTTACTATTTTGAAGCTAAACTGATGAAATATGATGCTAAAGTGGAATAAATGTGCGCGAAGCGTGCGAAAATTTGCACTTTTGGGGCTAAAATGGGCAAATATGAGGTTAATTTGGTCAGAAACCTATATTCAGGCGTCAACATTGGGGGGATGATTGTATGGAGCATCCCCCCCTGGCAAAATATTGGGGGGGGATAAATCCCCCCATCCCCCGGGATCTACGCCTATGGTTATAAAGAGTATGTAACATGTCAAACGTTTCAATAAATAATAATTATTGTTGTAAACTTAATATGATCATGTTATATTAGTGTTAACGAAATGTTTTGCAAAAATGTTCGCCAAAAATATTTTGAAAGTATCTATATAAGGTGGTGTCATTTTCCTGGGGGAGGGGGGTCATGACTCCCCATATCTCGAATTGAGTTTATGACCCCCTACCTCGGGTTGAACTTGACTCCCCCTCCACTCCCCCCCCCTCCGCCACCGGCACCACTATTTCACGCACAGAGCCCCAAAACAAATTATTCCCAAAAGGTCAGGAAATGTATTTTGTTCGCCTTTTGGGAAACAAATTCGTACGTAGCGAGAGAAATTTTAATTGTAACCATGATAACTGCCACGAATGCGCGCGAAAACTCTGATTATAACAGCAATTTTGGCCAATATTTAAATGTCACTTTAATAGTTACATGCTCTTGATAATTTTGTGAAAAACAATTGAACAGACGAAAATAACCAGTTCTATTTACATTTAGTATAATTATTCTAACATCTAGTTTATACTCACACTGCTATTAAGTTTACTAGTTAGTTTATTCTCGCGTGCACCCTATATTACAGACCTGAACATTCCCCTTGCACCGGATTACATCTGTGAGCTTACTGCTCCTTAAGCACAAAGCTAAAAGCTAAAGGGAATCATAACATGCATATAGGCAGATAAGCCAGAGAAAAAAACTCCGGACATACCTGCCTGTGCGGGGAATAGAACACAGACCTCTCGCTTACGGGGCGAGCGCTCTAACCACTGATCTCAGTACATCATTTTTGTACACAGACTGTGCCTCAGGTCTGGTACTTATGGATATGAGCAGTTAGGGTAAACAGTACAAACAACACATAACACCAGTACAGTGTATATCGATATACAGGGGAAAGAAGAATCAGGCATCCCACACTAGCACAATTAAACATGAAATTACATTGTAAACATAACATGCATAGGCAGATAGACAAGAGAGAAAAAACTCGGGACATACATGACTGTACGGGGAATACAACCCCAGACCTCTTGCTTACGGAGCGTGCGCTCTAACCACTGAGCTACACAGACTGTCCCTGATAAACAGGACTCGAGTCTGGTACTTACGAATATGAGCAGTCAGGGTAGACAGTACAAACAACACATAACACACCAGTGTACGAGATTAATGATGCTTACCCGTCAGCCTAATATAATGATGCTTAATCGTTATTCTTAATATATCGATATACAGCTCTGTGTGGGGAATAAAACCCCAGACCTCTCGCTTACAGGGCGAGCGCTCTAACCACTGAGCTACACAGACTGTCCCTAATAAACAGGACTCAAGTCTGGTACTTATGGACATGAGCAGTTAGGGTTAATAGTACAACACATATCACCAGTACAATGTCTACATCTACAAATACTCGTTACTCAATAACTTTGCCAAAAGCAATATCTAATTGAGATAGGAATGATGGATTTAGATGAACAAAACACATAAAAAAAGGAACGAGTTACTTTATGATGTAATCTGAAATACCTGTTTTGAAGCTTTCAGTGCTAGTTATGTTGAGAATATTTGAAGGGAGGTCGTTCCAGTCCCGGGTTCCAGTCCTGTATTGTGTGAGGATAAAAACTGTATTTATATATGTTGCTGTTGGTAACTCTGAATTTGGCAGGATGGTATTGCCTTGTAATTTTCATTGCTTGACGATTAATGTAGTCCGGTATGGGTATGGCAATGGTTTCATTTTGTATCTTAAACATGGTGATTGCTTTCTACGTTGTTCCAGTGTTGGCCATTGTAATTATTGAGAATTTCTGTTATGGAACCCTTGGCTCTGCTGTAGTTTTTGGTGACAAACCGAGCAGCCCTGTGCTGTACAGGGTGTCCCAGAATGATTTATACCGGGAAAGATGGATTTTTTTAGGAATGAACAGCATTTCTATTGGTCATATTGTTTTGCATTTTAAGTTCTACATATATTTAGCTTTCTCAGATTTTTTAGATTTTAAAAATTGGACGTTTCTAAAAGAAGTTAGAGAGGATTGCGTAAAAATTGTGAATTCCAAGTTTTAACAAAGCAACTTATTTTGAAAATCTGTACAATTACTAACTGTTAGGTTATGCAGTATATTTGTTGTGTCCTGTTCTTACTTCTACTAAATAGTCGATATCTATCGTTTATTTATGATGTTACGAAGCAATCCCTGTATGGAATAAAGGATTTGCTACGCTTGAGTGACCTTAAACTATTCTTTCTTTGGCGGCAGTTTTGAAGCCAATTATCGCGGTGTGTGAGTTTCATCATTTGAAATGCAGGCAGAGATGGATTTTTCATAAAAGTATAGAGAAGGTTCGTCCTTAGTGTCACAGCATGCATTTATGTCCACATTATATGGGCAAACACACAGCAACGTGACGAAGAAGATTAAAATGTACTGCGGAGGATGCTTTAGGAAGTTATATCCTCTATAATAATGACATTTTTGGGTAAAAATTGGGGTAAAAATCACATAAAAAGCATGTTTTTCAACCTAAATATCTGATGTCATATTGAAATGTTTCACTTAATCCCATATCAAGAATTATTTAGCATTGTAAGCTCTACATCTGTGCCAAATTTGGTGTATTTCCTACAAAAGAATATAGGATTTCTCCAATATATTGCACAGTGCGGCTGGACGATGGTGATAAGGATCCATGTGTTATGATGCCTTTGCACTGTAAATTACACACATGCCGTTTTCGTCCATTTTCAGTAATAGCAATGTCACGCGAAAATGAATCAAGATATTTCCATGAAAGTCACAGAATAAGTAGGAGACATGTGTGGCATTGTATTGCACTTATGAAGATTATATACACTGTTGACTATATATTTTTGATATTTTGTTAAATCATTCTGGGATACCTTGTATCATTTCCAATCTTTGGATGTCTGTTGATGTATGTGGGTCCCACATAGCACAGGCAAACTCCGAGGTCTTATCTCCATGTACCATGTACTAGGGCGACGAAGTAGAGTTGCTCCCTAACTTTCTGTGGGCATCGCCAAAGGTTCCTACGAACAAACCAGAGAACCTTATTTGCTTTGGCAATGACATTATTAAGGTGGACGAGATCAATCAATGATGCTTACCCACCAGCCTAATAATATCATATAAAAAAGAGAAGAGGCTTATGCATCATACACTGGGACATAGAAACATTAAAACATTACAAACTAGCGCATGAGATCAAATTAATGGTATTTATTCGTTATTCTTAATAAACATCTCAAAAAGTAATTACCCCTTTAAATAATGACCATTTTTCAAAAACGGGCTATTGTATTACAAATCTGAAAAATGCGTTGGAAGCAGAACTTATTTCTTATTTACACGTCATTTGTAGCAATAGACTAAATATTGACGTCACAGCGTACATTTAAATCAATGTAACCCAAGATTAGTAAGTTGCAGTAAATTCTATTGATTTGTATTCAGTATAATGGAAGGAAATCTGTGTAATGATATCTGAGTGTTTTTAAGTGCAACTTTCAAATCTGGACCTCACTACATTAAATTGCCGGTGTTTTATTCTTTTATGAGCTATCGTATCAAATGAGGTGTCAAAATGCGCAGAAATAACTCCTGCTTCCAACGCATTTTACAGATTTGTAATACAATAGTCCGTTTTTGAATAATGGCCATTATTTAGAGGGGGTAATTACTTTTTTTGAGATGTTTATATCGATATACAGGGGAAAGAACAAATACGCATCGCACACTAGCACATTAGCATGAAATAACAACGTAAACATAACATGCATAGGCAGATAGACCACAGTGTGGGGAAGAAAACCCAGACCTCTCGCTTACGGGGCGTTCGCTCTAACCATTGAGCTACACATACTCTCGCTGATAAACAGGACTCAAGTCTGGTACTTACGGATATGAGCAGTCAGGGTAAACAGTACAAACAACACATAACACACTAGTGTAGGAGATCAATAATAATGATGCTTACCCACCAGCCTAATATAGTCATACAAACAAGGGAAGTGGCTTAAGGGATCTAAAATGAGCGTTTATTGCGTTTCGATAGTATTTTTTGTGGCACATGAGAGCACCTCAGACCTATCGAATTGTATTCTGAATACGAAGCATGTCTTTCTGATATCAAATAATTTTCATTTTTTGAAAATCACAATATAATACAAATTTTATGACAAATTATAAAAATTTGATATTTTTCGAATATTTGATATATAACAGTCCTCGAAGTAAATTATATAAATCTAATGATATATTCTTAAAGTGTATGTAGCAGGAGGAAAAGCCGACGGTCAATTGAAAATTTTGACCTTTCATATTGAAGATATGGATTTTTTTCCCAAAAAGACCTAATTTTTTTGGTGTTTTGGGAAAAAAATCCATATCTTCAATACGAAAGGTCAAAATTTTCAATTGATCGTCGGCTTTTCAACCCACCTACATACACTTTAAGTATAAATCATCAGATTTATAAAGTTTGCTTCAAATACTGTTAAATATCAAAAATATCAATTTTTAATGATTTGCCATAAAATGTGTATTAAATTGCGAATTTCAAAAATTCAAAATTATTTGATATCAGGATGACATTCTTCGTATTCAGAATGCAATTCGATATGTCTGATGTGCTCTAATGTCCCAAAATAAATACTGTCCAAACGTTCATACCCCAGCCCTTAAGTATCATACACTGAGCCATAGAAACATTCAAACATTACAAACTAGCGCATGGGATCAAATTAATCGCTTCATTGTTATTCTTAATATATCGATATACAGGGGAAAGAAGAATCCCGCATCGCACACTAGAACAATTAGACATGAAATTACAATGGAAACATAACATGCATAAACCTAGCGTAACCTGGAAACTAAAATTATGGTCTGTGTTTACTCTGGTTATTGTAAAACATTGGTTATGTGAGTGATAAGGCTAGAAAATAATCCGCGAGATATGAAATTTAATCTTCGTAATTTACAACATCCACAGAAAAAAATAGATTACCTCATATAATATGATGTTCCTAAATATATCAATATGCAAGAAAAAAATTGTACGGCAAATTTCACAAGAAAATATAGACGAGGCCAAATTGTTTTAACAACATTTTACACTCAGTACGGTACTGACCAGATTCTTTTGTTATGCAAAGTCGCGCTAAAAGTCGATCGATACCTGAAGAGCTTATTCGCTGTCGTAGTGCACGTTATAATATGACCGTTGCTAGACCAACTGGATCACGCTTTCTTTGTTACGAACCACTGATCTAAATGATCACAACACAAAGCCTATGGCATATCAAAATTCGGAACAGGTGTATGGGCAAGGCTTGGAGCAGTAACCAATGGTTACTAACGTGCACTACGACAGCGAATTTCCAAACCGTGTTAAGTCCACAACCACATGTGACTCATTTACTTGTGTGATACAATCACAATTACTTTGACAAGTTTAACATTAGCAACAATGAGTTGTACCATCAACAAGCCATTATTTACCACAACAATGCTGGTTAACAATATGCAGACTATTGTTCTCATTTGGGAATCAAAGGCCTCACACAGTATTGTTACTGTGCGTCCATCCACTGCTTGCTTTGTAATGGTTCATCCAACTGAAATTATAATACCTGTAGCATCACTCTTCACATGTTGAAATCAGCACAATTCAGAGATATACCTTTTTGCTATGAAATTTAATTTCTTGGTCAAATATAAAGCAACATTTTTTTCTTCAGAAATTTCAGTTAAAAACATACTACATAGTGCTTGGATATACCTTTTTTTTAAACATCTTGGTGTTTAAGATTAGGCATGAAATTGTGTCTTTCAGTGTGAGATTTTTTATTTTTACAGGCGTCAACTTCGTCCGCGAGCTTTTTTCGGAATTAATTTTTTGCGTTTCAAACTAATATAGTTTCCTAAAGAAAGATATTTCCCACCTCTGTAATGCACATCGTGTGGGTCTATAATTAAAGTTTTCTCAGAATATCCTTTTTGATTTCACCTTTTTTCACTTGCGACTTCCAAAATGTCCAACCAGTACTTCATTTCTAATATAACCAGCAGAAATATTCGATATTTCTATTGTGGCTTGCAAAATCATCCATCCATGGGTACATTCGCGAGTTGATTTTGACAAAATTGGTAGTCGGAATTGAAAAATGGTGGAATCAAAACCGAAATTCTGACAAAACTTTGACATATAGCTTTATAATTATAATGTGCTTTCGTTAGCGAATTATGTTACTTTGAAAAGCAAAAACGTTGACCAAAAAAAAGCTCGCGGGGCAAGTTGAAGCCTGTGAAAATCGAAAATCTTACACTAGAAGCCTAAATTTCACACCTAAGTTTAACATAAGGGTTTGAAAAAAACATACAGTATCAAGCATTATAGCTTTCTTCTGACATTTACCGAAGAAATGAAAAGTATTGCTTTTCATTTGACCGAGAAAATTAATTATGAAGTGAAAAGGTGTAACTGAAAATGTTGCTAATTTCAACACCGAATTCGATCGTTTCAAGCGCCTAATTAAGTGACTGAGTGGTCTTGCTTAACAATAGCCATCGACTGGCTAGCGTTCTACGTGTTTATTTGAAAGTGGCTTAGGGTGCGTTCAGAAATACTCTGATATTGGGGGCTGATATATACATAAGGAGTGAATAAAAACAAGTTTTGGACCTTAAAAGAGGGGATACAAAAATGTTTTATATGTATCGAAGGTGGGACATAAAAATTTTAAACTTTTTTTTTGAAAGGATATACCCAAAATGTCCACGCGTTAAATGATAACACATAATATGACTAGTCTTGAAAGAACTGATAATTATGATATGACCAGAATGCATGATGGTATTTGTTTAATTCAATGAAAATATACTTAAAGTATAGTGCCTGTTGCAATAGAGGGTAGAATTCTTTTTGTATCTTAATAGAGGGGGGTTCAAACAGGGGCGGCGCAACAGGGGGTAGCCCCCCCCCCCCATGATTTGTAAAATAAGAGGTAAAAGGAAGGAAAAAGAGAAAGAGAAGAGGGAGGAGAGAGAGAGAAGAGGGAGGAGAGAGAAAAAGGGAGGAGAAGAGAAAGAGAAGAGGGGGAAGAAGAAGAAGAAAAGGAGCCATCCCCCTCCCTCCCTCCCTGACCAATAGACGAAGGGGAAAGCTCCCCTATATCCCTTCGGACATACAATCGTCCCCCTAATGTTGACGCCAGTATGTGGGTTTCTGACTAAATTAACTTCATTATTTGGCCCTTTTAGCCTAAAAAGTGCCAATTTTCGCGCGAATTTATTCCACTTTTGCACCATATTTCACCAGTTCAGCTTCAATATGGCAAAATTTTCGCGCGCATTTGTACCGTTAACTTATTCTGTAGCCAAAAAGTGCTGGACTCACTATACTTCAAGAATATTTTTTTTCCAATCCCATCCCCTAATGTCAAAAAGAAATCTACGCCACCGGTTGCGACTTAAACTTTGCGTATTAATTAACAAAGAATATGGAAGGAATTGGGGTAAACATAATGGTCAAAAGAAAGAAATTTAATTCAAGAAAAGGTGAAATTGGACTAGGAAAGCATGGGAAAAAAGTAAGAAAAGTACAATTGAACGTAATAGAGTAGGTCCATGCCTAAAACCTGTGGTCCGGAAGTCGGGCCCGTGAATGAATTCCACAAAAATATGCGGTCGGAAAATATATAAATAAATAACCAATAAAAGGGTGAAAATGGTGCATCAAATGGCTTAATTTGTGCTTTCATTTTGAACATTTTCCAAATTCTCAGACACCCCCCCCCCCTGCATCGCGCAAGCGCGACGGGCCGTGCTGTCGCACCACATAACAATTTTTCCAAATTTTTAAATTGCATCGCCCCACGCCTATCAAAATACCATGGCGCCACCCCTGGGTTCAAAAGGGAGTCGCTGGATAGTGTGGGGTCAAAAAAAGTTTTGAGCACAAAATTTTAGAAATATCAGTCCCCACCAAAGTATTGAACACTCCCTTATAGCGGATGAATATGTTTCAGCACTACACCCGGTCAATTGAACTATATTTTGAGTATAAAAAGTGAACGTAATTAAATGTTTGCCTTAGTGACAAAACAAGCACATAAGACAGTAGAAGACCAAAGCGGTTCTCCCGACACAAAGTCATAATACTTATTCTAAAACCAATCATTCAAAATGCGTGAAATCGTACATGTGCAAGCAGGCCAGTGCGGTAATCAGATCGGTGCTAAGGTAAGTTGAATTTATTTGATTTTATCCTTAATTAAAGTAAACCTAGGGCATCAAACCATATCATCACTAGTATGTACATAATATATACTGCGCCAAATAAGTATCCTTACACTTTGAAAAATAATCATAATTTCAAAATTGAACCATATTGGGATAAATTTGTTTTTTAAATAGATGCGCAAGTTTATAAATATGTCTCTGATAACAATCTATTGTCTTCAAACTAATCAGGGTTCAGGGCCATGCACTCTACCCAAACTTGCCTTCTGGAGGTCACAGATAATTTGCTCGACAACTTCAACTCTGGGCTTTATACGGGCGTCATCTTTTTAGATCTGAAGAAGGCTTTCGATACCGTGCACCACAAAGTCCTTCTTCATAAACTCCAGAGTTTTGTGTGCATGGTCATGACTCAGATGGTTTGAATCTTACCTTTCTGATCGTCAACTGGTTACTAAAATAGGTGATAATGTGTCTAGTCTAGCAGCAGTCAAGTTTGGTATCCCCCAAGGATCAATCCTTGGGCCCCTTCTTTTTACCCTGTACATAAATAACATTGCCAATGTTGTCACTGACACTAACTCTAAAGTCACCTTATATGCTGATGACACAGCTATTTTTGTTACGGGTAAGTATGTCGGTGACATCAATGACAGAATGAATACAGAAATCAGTAAGGTTGCTAAGTGGCTTAACAAAAATTATCTCACCCTCAATGTAAAAAAGACCAAGGCTATGCTTTTATGTACTCAACAAAAAAAGTTTCGTAAAAATGATGATTTGAAGGTGTATATAAATAATGCTTTAATTGAAAATGTGTATAAATTCAAGTATCTGGGTGTTTGGCTGGATCCAGCCCTAAACTGGAATGAGTAAATTAACAAAACCTGTAAAACTTTTTCTAAACGTAATGGTGTGCTGTGCAGACTCAGAAAGGTTTTACCTCAAAAAACCCTCAATCCCCTGTATAAAGCTCTTATTTTACCTCACATGGACTACTGCGACTCAGTGTGGGGAAATGCTGGTAAGACCCTACTGAAAACGCTTGACAGGTTACAAAATACTACTGGCAAAATAATTCTTGGTCTCCCACGCAGATACCCCACTGATGTTCTTTTAAATACCTTGAAGTGGGACAAACTTGATCGTCGCAATATCCACCTTAACATCATGGTCTATAAGCATGATAAGAGCCTTAGCAACATCCTTCCACTGCCTTTATGTAACATCTTTTCCACAGTCAGTAACAGTCATGGCCACTCCACTAGATCCGCATCCCAAGGTAATCTTGTGCCCCCAACTAACCGAAGAGATCCCGCAAAAAAAAAATTTTCTACCAGAGGTGCACTGTCCTTTAACCTTTTTCCTACCAGAGCCAAAAATCCGCTGCCAGCTACAGTCGGTTATTTTAAATATGCTTGCAAGTAAATCTCACCTTATGATGTCCTATTTGATTATTGCAGTCATGCTTGGTCCAACTGTTCACTCACTCTTTCAAGCAAGTTACAAATTCTCTTGAACAACCTTGCCAGAATTATTCTTTCTGCTGATATCAGAACTAATATTGATTCGATAATGCCTTCTCTCAAGTGGTTCAAACTAGATAATAGGGGATAACTATATTCTTATTATGTTATATAAATGCCTTACTGGTAGAGCTCCTGATTATCTTTGTTCAAAATTTTCATTTACCAAATCCACTCATGATCATGACACAAGAGGTACTTCCTCCAATTCACTTGTTGTTCCTCAATTTAACAATAACTCTGGTAAGAGATTGTTTCAGACGAGAGCAGCAAATCTGTGGAATAGTTCTGTTGATGTTGACACTCGCAGTAATTATATTTCCTTGAGCCTAAGTGAATTTAAATCAAGAGCTCTAACAAACCCCACTGTTCATTGAGTTTCATTTTGGTATAATTTTTCTTGATTCTTGTAATTTCATTATAATAGTATGTTGTATATTTTTCTTGTAGTATTAATGTAATATCAAAGTAAATTACACCCTGTATGTCACAGGGCCTCTAAGAATAGCAGTGCTTTTACACTGAAGGAGCTACCCTGTATAAAGAAAGTTGAAATAAATAAATAAAATAAACATAGTGCAATATCACTGTTTTTATATATCATTGTTGTTTGTATGCAAATTTATGCCTGGCTGGTCTAGTTTTTATTGTATTCCTAATTTTGTTAATTGTGCAATCTGATATATACTTTAATTTTAATATGCATTGGTTATTTTTTGATGTTTTAAGATTGACCCCTGGGCCAAACTGAAAAACAGTGTTTACACTGAGTTTTGTTACCCAGGCAAAAGAAGTTTTAATAAATAAATAAATAATACATTTAATCCTGCACATTATGAAACCACATCGAATCCAATGTGACCTCAAGAAGTAAAGTTACAAGCAATTGAATTGACGAAGGTCCCGTTTTAAAAGTGACAAACTGGCCTATATAAGGCGCAAAAAGATTCCAACAAGCGCAACAAAGAGACAACACAGTTTCTTCAATGAAGCTTTATTTAAAGCAGTTTTTATTTCAGTTTTCACTTCTCTGTGCTTTTCATAACTTTCATTTTATTTGTCAGCTCTTTTGTTTCAGTTTTCTTTTGTTCCTTTTGTTTTAAATTAAAGGCACGCACAAATTAGCCATTCACCACTCCTCAAACCAGATGTCTAGTCCGTGGAGTTTTAAATAGGCCAGTTTGTCACTTTTAAAACTGGACATTCGTCTAATCAAATGCTTCTTGAAGTCACATTGGACTTAATGAGGTGTCAAATGTACCGGATTAGATCTATTAAGAAAACAAATTTACCCCAATATGGTTCAGTTTTGAAATTGTGATTATTTTTCCAAGTGTAAGGATACTTTTTTAGCGCAGTATAATATGTATAACTGTTGATCAACAATTTTAATTTAAAAATTGTAAAACAACGTAAGTCTATTGGTTATTATTGCATTGTATCTGCTTTCCAATTTTCACGAGTACTTTAAATATATAAAATGCATGTTTTTGCCTAAAACCCAAAGTTTAGCGTATACTTTTTCGAATGTTTTGTGATATTTTGCTGAACAGGTAGCCCGATAAAGCAATTTTACTGGTTTGAATTTTAAGGAGGCATTTCGTGATTTTAGAATCCTCTTTTGGTTCAATATTATAGATATCCACAAACAAACTTATTTCCAAACGTTCAGTCGATTCGGACATTGAATTCGCGAGTTGAGCATAATTGCATGTATTGTTATAGTCTTTACAAACCAATGTGTTGTAATCATAATTGGACGATGTGTTTGTCAAACATAAACATTTAATATGTAGTGTTTCTGATAGTATTAAAAAACTAAATAAACATCTCAAAAAAAGTAACTGATCCCCCTAAAATATTAATGGCCATTATTCAAAAAGAGGCAATTATATTACAAATCTGTAAAATGTGTTGGAAGCAGAATTTATTTCTGCGCATTTTGGCACCTCATTTGATACGATAGCCCAGAAAACAATAAAACACCGGTCAATTGAATGTAGTGAGGTCCAGATTTGAAAGTTGCACTTACATGCAAATTTTTACAACACAAAAACACTCAGATATCGTTACACAGATTTCCTTCCATTAAGCCTCCAGCATACTTTCCTGCCGCTTGCAAGCGGCAGGGTAGTATGAAACCAGCATTACACTGAATACAAATCAATATAATTTACTGCAACTTTCAAATATTGGGTTACATTGATTTAAATGTACGCTGTGACGTCAATATTTAGTCAATTGCTGCAAATGAGGTGTCAAAATGTGCAGAAATAAATTCTGCTTCCAACGCATTTTACAGATTTGTAATACAATCACCCGTTTTTGAATAATGGTCATTATTTAAGGGGGGTTAGTTCCTTTTTTTGAGATGTTTATTTCTACAGTATTAAAAGGTGAAGGGGATACCGGTGAGGCTGTACACCCCGTGTCCGGTTGCCCGAACACGAAAATGCATTAAATGTTAAATATTTTAATAATCACATTTCTAAAATGGGTTTTAAAACATTGTGACTGTTTAAATGTATCAAGCATGTACTATTTTTCCTGGTATGTTTGACGCAGATTTTGTAATAATTGAATCGGCGTATTTTGAATGCAATGGTACCGGTATATAAACTGTAAAAATACCCCCGAAATTGCATTAAATGTTGAATGGTATTGTGACTATATTGCAAAGTATCAAGCATGATTGTCAGTGTTTAAGGGCTGGGGTATGAACGTTTGGACAGTATTTATTGTGGGACATTAGAGCACATCAGACATATCGAATTGCATTCTGAATACGAAGAATGTCATTCTGATATCAAATAATTTTGATTTTTGAAATTCGCAATTTAATACACATTTTATGGCAAATCATTAAAAATTGATATTTTTGATATTTAACAGTACTTGAAGTAAACTTTATAAATCTGATGATTTATACTTAAAGTGTATGTAGGTGGGATGAAAAGCCGACGATCAATTGAAAATTTTGACCTTTCGTATTGAAGATATGGATTTTTTTCCCAAAACACCAAAACAAATTAGGTCTTTTTGGGAAAAAAATCCATATCTTCAATATGAAAGGTCAAAATTTTCAATTGACCGTCGGCTTTTCCTCCCTGCTACATACACTTTAAGAATATATCATTAGATTTATATAATTTACTTCGAGGACTGTTATATCAAAATTTGAAAAATATCAAATTTTTATAATTTGTCATAAAATTTGTATTATATTGTGATTTTCAAAAATGAAAATTATTTGATATCAGAAAGACATGCTTCGTATTCAGAATGCAATTCGATAGGTCTGAGGTGCTCTCATGTCCCACAAAAATACTGTCGAAACACAATAAACGCTCATTTTAGATCCCTTAATGATGCTTACTATTTTATCTCCAGTTCTGGGAGGTTATCTCCGATGAGCACGGCATCGACCCAACTGGTACCTACCATGGTGATTCTGATCTTCAGTTAGAAAGAATCAACGTCTACTACAATGAAGCTACTGGTGGCAAGTACGTCCCTCGTGCTGTCCTCGTTGATCTGGAGCCCGGTACCATGGACTCTGTCCGTTCCGGACCATTCGGACAAATCTTCAGACCAGACAACTTTGTGTTCGGACAGAGTGGTGCTGGTAACAACTGGGCCAAGGGTCACTACACAGAAGGTGCTGAACTCGTCGACTCTGTCCTCGATGTTGTCCGCAAGGAGGCAGAAGGCTGTGATTGCTTACAGGTAAGTTTGTACTGTGACACTTCAGCAAGTGAAGTAAATTGTATTTTAATATATTTAAAGAAGAAGAAGAAGAAAAGAGATAATGAGAGATTTTTTGTTGTTCAAGTTCATTTGTGAAGATTATCATTCATCCAGGTAGTAAACAATATTAATATTGAACTATAATCTAGTCAACTAGACTTACTATTTTTGAGTGGAAATTTTCACGTCCAATCCTGAACGCATCATCAGCCCTACTAATCATCTGGCGGTAAAAGTTCACTCAATGGGGGAGGCGGCCTACGTCACAACTTGGCCGGGGCCTACAGTTCAGTAGACTATGCCATAGTCGATTTTTGATAAATAAAAATATGTTATATAATCATTATGAACGCATTCAGTTGACCTCGATATTATACTGATATTATCTCATTACATCAAAATACTAGTAAATGGTTATGAAAAAGTTTATATAATTATATTAACAGTAAAGTATATAATACGTAGGGTTATTGAATGCTACATATTATAATAACATTTCAATACTGCAAAGTTCTAATTTCAGAATCTACCTGTTTAACAATCGCGAAAGCCTTAGTTAAAAATCGGGAAGCCAACAAACAGAGGGAGTACGGTGACTAAAAAGATCAGATGTGAAAATCTATTAATTGTACACAAATTAATTAAATAAGAGTTTTATGAGTATTTCGCCATGGGCAAGTGGACTACGGAGAAGTCTAACAGTTCAACGATCAGGAAGATACCTCTCAGGTTGAGATCAAAGGTGGTGACCTGTGATACTACAACATCTGTTTCACAGGTCAATGAACTTTTACCGCCAGATGATCAGTAGGGCTGATGATGCGTTCAGGATTGGACGTGAAAATTTCCACTCAAAAATAGTAAGTCCAGTTGACTAGATTATAGTTCAATATTAATGTTGTTCGAGTTCAACTTCACAATGTACTTAAAAAACCATAATTTTAATTTTGAAATTCTTTACTCAAAATGTTGAAATTATATTTGCGATAACGGGCAGGAAAGGTTTCTGTCCATTTTCAGCCGAACAACGTAAAGTGAAAGAAACCCCACTGGCTATTTTATTTTGCCCGATGAAGTTCTATATGGGAGACTTATCAAAATTGCTCTAGAGCAATTTTTACAAGTCTCCATGCCATATAGAACTTCATGTTATCTGTTTACCTGATAAACACAACGAATTTTGCCGATTTTATTTAAGTGTACTTTGGGAAAACAAGAGGAATATGCCAAAAAATCAGGTTTGAAAAAAATCAAGCAATTTTATATTATATAAGACCGTACATTTATGGCTTTGTATAATTGGTTCCAGATTTAATTATCTGATTATCAGACAATTGTTACTCAACTGCTCAGTGCCAGAAGTGGGTAAGTGCAATAGCTGCCATATGTAGTTGCCATGCGTTGATGAACACAATATACTGTGTGTACATTGCCAAATGTTCACAGGGCAGCTATTGCACTTACCCACTTCTGGCACTGAGCAGTCGTACTGTTCTAAATGTTGAATTATATTCTTCTTTTATTTGTTCATTTTTCAGGGCTTTCAACTTACACACTCCCTCGGTGGCGGCACCGGCTCCGGTATGGGCACACTGCTCATCAGCAAGATCCGTGAAGAGTACCCAGACCGTATCATGAACACATTCAGCGTTGTCCCATCACCCAAAGTATCAGACACTGTCGTCGAACCATACAACGCAACTCTTTCTGTTCACCAACTTGTAGAAAACACAGACGAAACCTATTGTATTGACAATGAAGCCCTGTACGACATTTGCTTCCGTACCCTCAAACTGACAACCCCAACCTATGGTGATCTTAACCATCTTGTCTCAGCCACCATGAGCGGTGTAACCACCTGCTTAAGATTCCCAGGTCAGCTGAACGCTGATCTTCGCAAACTTGCCGTCAACATGGTACCCTTCCCACGTCTGCATTTCTTCATACCTGGTTTTGCTCCTCTGACCAGCCGTGGTAGCCAGCAATACCGTGCTCTGACTGTCCCAGAGCTTACCCAGCAGATGTTTGATGCCAAGAACATGATGGCTGCATGCGATCCTCGCCATGGTCGTTACCTCACCGTTGCCGCTATGTTCCGTGGTCGTATGTCCATGAAGGAGGTCGATGAACAGATGCTCAACGTACAGAACAAGAACAGCAGCTACTTCGTCGAATGGATCCCTAACAACGTGAAGACCGCCGTCTGCGACATCCCACCTCGTGGTCTGAAGATGTCGGGGACTTTCATCGGCAACAGCACCGCCATTCAGGAGCTGTTCAAGCGTGTCTCCGAGCAGTTCACCGCTATGTTCCGTCGTAAGGCTTTCTTGCATTGGTACACTGGTGAAGGTATGGATGAGATGGAGTTCACCGAGGCTGAGAGCAACATGAATGACTTGGTATCTGAGTACCAACAATACCAGGATGCGACAGCAGAAGAGGAGGGAGAATTTGCTGAAGAGGAAGGAGATGAAGCTTAAGAACCTTTTTCTGTGCTAGTCTACAACCAAAGATTTCTACATTTCACTTTCTATCCCGTGGCTTGTTAACTCAGTATTTCCATTAAAATCGTGTCTTTGGCAATCTTTTCACTAAGCCTTTATAAAAAAAAAAAAACTTTGAGCCAAAATGAAGAAGATGAAGCAAATGATCAAGCCGTAAACATAAACTGAATCAATGACACAATGAGTTAGACTGCAACCAAATAATTTGGGCTTATTCGTCATTGTAACAAAATTTGATTTTGTTTCGCTCTTAATTACGTTTTTCATAAAAGACAGAATTAATTAAGACTAGTTTGGCGCGGTGTGATTGGTTGCTGACCTGCGCAGTACGGCATTTTTGGTCTGGTTGACAGGACGTCATATGCAAACTAGTATTTTTAATTCTGTCTTCAGTTATAATTCGAAATTCCAGAAATATGATAATGATTATTCAGTACGACGGCAACTTAGCTCACTTGGTAATTGTTACCGGCGTGACCTCTGCTGTTACGTAACAAAATGGTGAAAATAAGTCGGCAAATACGACTTTTCGCCAGCCATTCGGGGCTGGATCTGTTTCAGGTTTGGGGTCAGTTTACTCAAGAGATTATATTTTAGTGGTATTGGAATGATTTTTTTTTTTATTTTTTGTGGTGAGATTTTTTTTTAAATATTTTAATTCGATTTGTTAGGAAAAGTAAGTATGTTTTGCCGTTTCAACGAACGAAAACGAGTGAGTATTACCAAAGTTATGTTTGAACTAATTAATTATGACTTTAAAAGTTTAAAGGCCTAAATGTAACAATAATAGTTAATATATATAGCATCATATGGTCAGCAGAAGAAAATCTGACATCACCTATGATGTCATATCAGTGTCCTTGACCGGGGTCCTTACTCCTTGACCACTGAACAGCGTGATATCATGTTGATAACAGATCTATAGAATCAAAATCTTCATCATATCCCGGGATCATATCACAGATTCTCAACAATCTGTGATCATATGGACCATATTGATGTGAAAGTAGTTATCTATCATATCCTGTGTCGTTTTATGGATAAAAATGACTCAAAATGTTATTGATGAAATGGTTGCTATCATAAACATCAGTTTTGTCTTTTCAACGGGAAAAATCCGATGCAAAATAAAGTTTTTAGGGCCTAGCTATAATATGGGCATAATTTATGCATATAGTATTGAACAATGTACCCCATTTTACATGCACTTATAGATAAATAAATTGTCTTACTTTATTAATTTAATAACTTCTTTATTATAAATAAAATGACACATAACTATTTGATTCATAAAATTACATTCAACAAAATGATTGAAGAGAAAACACACAAGGCACTAGGCAGACTGTTATAGAATGGAGTATGTAAGATGCCATGTCCATAGCTTCGCAGGAGTTTCCGACTAGCAATCAACATGATCAGCACATTCAGAAAAACACAGTTTAAGAGTGAAGATTGTAGTGAGTAACCAGTCCTTTATAAATGTGCTGGCCACTATCTATTATAATATAGTAGGCTTAAACTATACATTGCGAATTAATTAAGTTATTTTAAAATAAAATGTACATGTAAGTTAACTCAAACCGGCAGTGTATATATCGAAAGCAGTGAAATCGGACATTCCTAAGCGAAGATATTGAGTTCGTAAGTTCTGGTATTACAAAATTGGAAATTGAGATATCGTGGGTAAAAATCTGAAAAGACAAAAAAAAACAACGACAACAACAACAACAACAAAACAAACAGACCAGAACAATTTGGAGTACATGTAATGAATTAAAAGAGTTGACATGAGATTAGGAATTAATGTTTTCTGCTGTTTCAGTGTGCATGTTCTCATCGTTGATGGTTTGGTGGACTGTCATGTAGATGTAAGCGTGATCCTAAAAATGCCTTTCACATTGACCAAAACTAATTACAAGACCTCTTCTACATTGAGGCTGGCTTTCCTTTTAAAGGGAATTTTTATTGAAACATGAGTCAAAGCAAACAATAACGTATAAAAGTTGAATTATTGCGGAAAAAATTAATGTTTATGATGCGCGAAGTAGCTTTAAAAATGAGTGGAAAAATGCATGTCTACGACTGTGAGCAAACGCGGGCTAAATGCTTTTCTGTAATGATAGACATTAACTAACTTCAGCTTGTATTAAATTTTCAGCGAAAATGATTGGTGTAATAATCGAGTCGTTGAAAAGTTGCTTTCAAAGAGGGCTCGTGTCGTAATCATGCGTGACTATCATGACTATTGTATATATTTGTTTGTATTTTTATAATAAGGGAGTGTTTAGAAATACTCTGGTGGGGGGCTGGAAAATATGTAGGTGGGTCATAAAATTTTAGGAGTTCTGAATAGGGGGTTAAAAATTTTTGAGTGTATGAACAGGGGGTTAAAAAGTTTTTCGGCACGTAGAGGGGGGTGTAAAAATGTTCGCGCGCTGCGCGCGCAAATGTTCCGGTATTAAACCATAACAAAAGTACATTTGATCCAGTGTTAAAAATTGTCTTGTCTATAACTTAATTTTGAGATTTGTGTCAGTTCTTTCTGGTCAGCTCTTTAAATCACTAAAAAGCTGCAATTCTTCTTTAGCATGTTTAGTGATGACTGTTGACAATTTTTACAATAATGTTTAGTACAGATTATTAATTTATTATCACTGATATACATAGTAACTAAATCATGTTGCATTACAATTATAGGCGGAGGAAGCTTGGAGAACCGGGGTACACGTCCCCCCCCCCCTAATTTTTCCATGGAGGACATCCACTGAAACCACTGAAAATCCTAATAGAAGAAAAAATAAAGCAATAATTGCCACATTCAACTTGTTTTAGTACATCGAAAAGCACCATATATTGGGCACAAATAGGGTAAAATCGCACAATTTTGCGCTTCGAGATCATGCGAACTGGCCCATCAATTAGCAAAACACACCATTTCGGCAGCCCTCGAATTAGCCCACAGCACCCATGGCATTTTGCCGTGGGTGCCCAACCCCACTGCCATAATGCCCTCAAAATATGTCCTTTACCCAAGCAGTCACTTGCCGTCGTCCCCTCAAATGAAGTTGCTATCTATGTTTGTGTGTGTTTTCTTCACTTTTGAGAAATTGCCTTGGTGCCCTTCTCAAATTTTCAACAGCGCCATGGTGCCCTCTTGATATATTACAAAATACTGTGCTGCCTTGCCTTTTCTACGGAAGTAACTAAGGGCCATATGGGTTCGCTTTGTAACGCAAGAAGTCAGGATCTTGTGATCACAAATCCCGACTTCTTGTGTTCCTGACTTAGCCAGTTTGAAATAAAGAGACAGTAAAGATATAAAAATAAAGAAATAGTTAAGACAACTCAGGATCTCAAGAACTCATGAAATCTGTTCAATTTTCACGGCGTTAGTAGTTTAATTGTAAGCCATCCACTTTAGTTATCTCGAGATCCTATTTTCATGACTTAAAGTCAGGAACTCGTAAACTCAAGCCACGCTTGAGTTCCTGACTTCCTGACTTCAAGTCAGGAACTCGTGAACTCAAGCCACGCTTGAGTTCCTGACTTCCTGACTTCAAGTCAGGAACACAGGATCACGAGATCCTGACTTCATGACTTTAAAGTCAGGAACTCGTGAACACAAGCCGCGCTTGAGATCCTGACTTCACGACTTTAAAGTCAGGAACTTGTGAACACAAGCCGCGCTTGAGTTCACGACTTCCTGACTTTGAAGTCAGGAACACAAGAACTCAAGCGCCGCTTGAGTTCACGACTTCCTGACTTTGAACTCAGGAAGTCACGAACACAAGAACTCAAGCACGGCTTGAGTTCGTGAGTTTGTGACTTTAGCACGTGTGTTGCTGGCGCCATCATTTGATATTATATGGATGCATTTAGGCTCTCTCAGCTGGTAGGTGACACCGAACTAAACTTGTCATATACTCGAATGGGAGTGCAACTAGGATTGATATCAAATATTTTGTAATAAAATTAGCACAAAAAATACATAAAATAGACACATTTACCGACATACTTGCCCGGTATTTTGATTTAAAGAATGAACGAAAAATGAACGAAAGTGATCCAGAAATGATCGTTTGCAGTATCGAATATCGCCCAAATTCGTTGCTGTGATGGTGTGTCTAGTATTATCAGGTAATGATGATGATGATGATGATGTTAATGATCACAGTGATGATGATGATGATGATGATGATGATGATGATGATGATGTTGATGATGATGATGATGATGATGATGATGATGATGATGATAATGGATAATACTGATGATGGTGGTGATCAAAAAAGATGATGATGGCAGTGATGAGGGATTTCAGTAATTTTAACTATGCAATCTTCACTCCCCCTCCTGCACAGTCCAGTCAATGTTGTTTTGATACTGAGACAGGGACGGACAATAATAGTGTTGGCTCTAACAATAATTGGGGGGAGGGGGTTGACCGGGGGTTGCAAGCAATATGAAACGCTAATGTTTGCCAATCATGTTTAATACTTGTAATATTTGAACAAAGAGCACGTGTCATCTACCCTGCATGCTCACCTATGATTTTGCATACACATTATACTATCATTTGCTACGAGCCAAAAAAGACATAATTTCCAAAGACACAGTTCAGTGACCTCGAGGCCTCCATTCAACAAGAAAGTTAACCTAACGTTGTGGAGTATGATGTGTTATATCCAATGCGTTCACAGGTCAATTTATGAGTGCACAAACATTGTAAGGTCAACCCGACTATGGCTTTATAATTCGAACAGCATGTAACATATTTTCTCCAAGGCCAACCCGACTTTTACAATGCATATTAAAAGCAAGGAGCCAAGAGGTCAAATTTGTCCATCTTAAAAATAGAATATAAATAAACATGTAGTATATATGCCAGGCTTGTTTATTTCTCTTTATCATTTGTGTATTGATTATCATCATCATCATCATCATTATCGTCGTCGTCGTCGTCGTCGACCATCATTACCTGCCATTATTAGACACACCACCAGTCCTCAGAGAAAATTAATTTATAAATATTTAAAATCATGTTTTATTACAACGTTTCTAATTGCAATTACAAACACAACTGCTAAATTAACAATGACTAGGCGGTTACCCGTATTTGGCGGTTCTCGGCTGTCGCGATTACCTGGCTGATGGGGACTGTACTCACCAAGTTTTATGCCCATAGGACCGTTTTTACTAATTTGACCTCAGATGATCCCTTGTGACCTCGAAATGACCTTCCAAAATTTGGCTCTGAATGTTGACTGTACCCACCACGTTTCATGCCCATATGACAGTTTTTAGTAATTTGACCTTGGATGACCCCAAAATGACCTTCCAGAAATTTGACTCTAAAAGTTGACTGTACCCACCAAGTTTCATGCCCATACGATAGTTTTTACTGATTTGACCTCGGATGACCCCTGGATGACCTCCGGTGATCTTGGCCCACTAACTGAAACAAACTTGTTCTGTCTGAGGTCCAGATGCACCCACCCACCAAGTTTGAGGAACGTGCGACCCCTAGTCTCTGAGAAAATAGGCGGAAAACAGTTTTTACTAATTTGACCTCAGATGACCCCTGGGTGACCTTGACCCACTAATCAATACAAACTTGTTCTGTCCTAGGTCAAGATGCACCTACCCACCAAGTTTCATGCCCATATGACAAGTTTTACTAATTTGACCCCTAGATGACCTCTGGTGACCTTGACCCACTAACCAATACAAACTTGTTCTGTCCCGGGTCAAGACGCACCCACCCGTCAAGTTTGAGGAACGTGCGGCCCCCAGTCTCCGAGAAAAACAGTTTTTACTAATTTGACCCCTGGATGACCTTGGGTGACCTTGACCCGCTAACCAATATAAACTCGTTCTTCCTCATACCAAGCTGCATCCACCCACCAAGTTTGAGGAACGCGCGACCCCCAGTCTCCGAGAAAAGAGGCGGACAGACAAACAAACAGACAGATGGACAGATGGACAGATTCTGGTGAATTATAGTAAGATTAAGCTAAAATGAAAAAAATAGATTAAATAAATAATTAATAAGTGATATCCGAGTATATGACGAGTTTAGTTCGGTGTCACCTACCAGCTGAGAGAGCCTAAATGCATACATATAACATCAAATGATGGCGCTAGCAGCACACGTGCTAAAGTCACAAACTCACGAACTCAAGCCGTGCTTGAGTTCTTGTGTTCTTGACTTCCTGAGTTCAAAGTCAGGAAGTCGTGAACTCAAGCGGCGCTTGAGTTCTTGTGTTCCTGACTTGAAAGTCAGGAAGTCGTGAACTCAAGCGCGGCTTGTGTTCACAAGTTCCTGACTTTAAAGTCGTGAAGTCAGGATCTCAAGCGCGGCTTGTGTTCACGAGTTCCTGACTTTAAAGTCATGAAGTCAGGATCTCGTGATCCTGTGTTCCTGACTTGAAGTCAGGAAGTCAGGAACTCAAGCGTGGCTTGAGTTCACGAGTTCCTGACTTTAAGTCATGAAAATAGGATCTCGAGATAACTAAAGTGGATGGGCTTACAATTAAAATACTAACGCCGTGAAAATTGAACAAATTTCATGAGTTCTTGAGATCCTGAGTTGTCTTAACTATTTCTTTATTTTTATATCTTTACTATCTCTTTATTTCAAACTGGCTAAGTCAGGAACACAAGAAGTCGGGATTTGTGATCACAAGATCCTGACTTCTTGCGTTACAAAGCGAACCCACATGGCCCTTAGTTACTTCCGTACTTTTCAGTGAAAATCCAAGGCAAATTAATAATTGCAACTTGCCCTAAAAAGTTGCCATGCCCCTTCAGATACTTCATTCGAGGGCTGAATGACATAGGTACAATTTCATTGCACATGAATACAAATTTTAGTATCATTAATATGTTTCCTCTGACTATTTGATGTAGAATGGTACATTATAATGGGGGGGGTCAAAATAGTTTTGAACCTATATGAGGGGGGGACAAAAAGTTTTAGGTCCATTAAGAGGGGGGTCAAAAAGTTTTGGGTTCGCGAAGAGGGGGTTAAAAAAAATTTTGACATGAAAAAAAAGTATTTCTGAACACTGCCTAAACTATGGAAATAGAAATGAACTATTTGAAATGGATAATTAGGTTTGATGACGATCCAACAATCTATACTCAGATGACCTTGACATGACCTAGACTACGGTACTTCATAGTCCAATTGCCCATTGTGCATACGCTGGATATTGTATTTAAGGTTAAAACTCTGATTTAATTAATGTGTGCTCAATTGCTAGATTTTCACGGCTGATCTTTTCAGTCACCGTACCCCCTGTTTGTTAGCTTCCCAAGTGATTTTAACTCGGGCATTCGCGAATAATAAACTGGCAAATTCTAAAATTAGAATTGTTCAGTATTGAAGTACCATATGCCATTATGATATGTTGCATTCAATAATATAAGCCTACATATACTTTACTTTTACTGTCACAAATATAATTATATAAACTTTTTCACAACCATTTTATACTAGTATTTTGGTGTAATAAATATCAGTATAATTTCGAGTTCAACTGAATGCGTTCATCATGAATAATAACATATTTGTATTTATCAAAAATCGACTATGGCATAGTCTAGACATGACCTTGACTATTATTAGCACTCGATGATGATAATCAAACATTATTCCCAATTTCGGCAAATAAAACCAAGTTTAATTTGTATACAGAATATGTTTCCTAAACATCAAAAAATGTTACTAAATGAGTTCAAATAACATAATCATAATTTAAATTAAAAATTAAAAAACAGTGGGCAGCGATAATATGTTAAGTGTGAGAGTCCTGTGGTTTGGCATCGTGAGCTATAAATCCCCAAATTTATTTAAGTTATTTTGTATTTATTTTTAATTATATTAAAGTAATATCCCAGCAAACACAAAACGTTTTCGACATGATTCGCAAAAGGTTATAAAAGGTTGTCAGAAAACGTTTAAATGTCGGGTACATTAATGGTATAAAACGTTTTCATAACATTAAAAAACATTTGTTGGTAATTTACTGCACAGCAAACACAAATGTGTTACAGAAAACATTTAAATGTCAGCTAATATAAAGGGTATAAAAACGTTTTAATAACATTCCAAAAAACATTTTTGAAAACTTGGTACAAATCATTCTAAACAGAATGTTATTTTTGGGTTGAAAAAATATTTTGCAAAAAATGTTTGCGCAAAATATTTACAATAACGTTTTTAAAATGTTTTCACGACCTTTATATAACCCGATATTTAAATGTTATTAAAACGTTTGGTAAAAAACGTTTTAAGAACATTTCTTTGTTTGCTGGGTGCAAATATTTTAACATAATGTTATTTAAGTGTTGACAAAATATTTGGCCAAAAATGTTTGCAAAAATAGTTTACAATGACATTTCGAAAACATTTTAAAAATATTGTTGTAGTGTGTTTTCATACAAAACGTTTTAAAACGATTTCATGACCTTTATATAACCCGACATTTTAATGTTATTATAACGTTTTTACCTAAACCAAAATATAACTTATTTAAAACGTTTTAAAAACGTTTTTGTGTTTGCTGGGATAGCTTCAAGTAATCAGTCAAATCATATAATAGTTCAACTTATTTGCTATGTATTTGTACATTAAGGAATCGGATAGCAACGTTTGCACAGTATTTTGTGGGACATGAGAGCACATCAAGCTACATCAGACATATCGAATTGCATTCTGAATACGAGGAATGTCCTTCTGATATCAAATAATTTTGATTTTTTTTAATTCGCGATATAAGACAAATTTTATGGCAAATTATTAGAAATTTATATTCTTTTTTATTTTTCATATTTAAAAAGACCTTGTTCTCTCATGACCCACAAAAAATACTGTGCAACCGTTGCTATCCGTGCCCTTAAACATGGTGGAATTATTATGTTATTATATTATGTTTTTCATGCATTACTATCCAACTCATGGTCATACTTATTCGTGTCAAATTATTATGCTATTCCAGTTGAAATCCACCTCTCCCTACGGAAGACCTGACCTTAATTTTCCACACAGGTAGAGCGAATTTCAAATGGGGTTACCTGAATGGGTGACTCCATTTGATATCTACACCCCCTGTGGGATATTAAAGTCACGTCTTGTCTTACATAAAGGATGGATTTCACTCGGGGATTTCAACTGGAATAACCTAGCCAAATATGTTTGGATGAATTTGAATAAAAAGTTAGAAACGGGCTTTAACAAAAAACTTCTATGAGTCATCTTTGTTGTGGAACCTCCTGAAGACAGTTACTAAGCAAACCCAAAACGTTTATAAACAACATTTTAATGTCGGGTTATGAAGAATATATAACACGTCAAACGTTTTAATAAAAACATTTTTTTAACTTGCTTTAGAACATTCTATTAAATAACATTATGCTAGTTTAGTGTTAACAAAATGTTTTGCACAAATGTTCGCTAAAATATTTTACAAATAACATTTTGACAACATTTTTTAAATGTTAATCGTTGTGGTGTTTTTCCATATAAAACGTTTTAATTGTTTTTTTATATAACCAGCCATTTCAATGCCATCAAAACATTTTGACCAAAATCAAAACGCGTTTAAAATGTTTAAAACTGTGTTTGCTGGGTAGTGTATCTGCCCACCCCAAGCAAAAACGCAGTAAGGCCTATCAGAGAAGGTGTACTATTATTACATATTCTCGGGGGCTATCTACAATATCCTAATTAGAAAACATATACGACCTGTTTACTTGTGCTCGCTGTTCGAGAGGTGTCGCGGTTCGTGAACGGGGCTAGTTCTACCCCAGACCTCTCGCTTACAGGGCGAGCGCCCTAATCACTGAGTTACACAGATCGACTGTCCCTGATAAGCAGGACTGAAGTCTGATACTTATGGATATGAGTAGTCGGGGTAAACAGTACAAACAACACATAACACCTGTACAGTGTACTAGATCAAATAATGATGCTTACCCGCCAGCCTGATATAATCATACAAACAACATGAACAAGGGAAGAGGCATGTATACGCATCATACACTGGGACATAGAAACATTTAAACATTACAAACTAGCGCACGAGATGGTTCTGGTTTCAAGCTCTCGATATACTTTGCGTATAAAATCCTCGCGCAGATGACAATACCCAAAATGGTGCTGTTTTCACCAATCATACACATCCTCGCACAATTGACACTTTCCAACATGGTGCTGCTTTCACCAATCACTCACTTTCCCCAAGAAACATGCTTTTTCTTGCACTTTATCGACATATATGTTGTTTTATAAACCAGACTTCAGCAAGTCAAAAGAAGAATATTAAACCCTCTGGGAGGAGGAGTACTTTCGTGTACTCAAAATCTCATTCGGTATTGCTGCATTAATAGTACATTATTGGCTATGCAAAATAACTGGATCACAGGTGTTTCTCTTTGAAGCACATATAGACGACCAACACATTATAGAGTCTACAATAACCCTCTTCATAAAATCTGCCAAGAGAAACTTTCCCTTCTCTCTTTTATACCAAAGTGGTAATACTGGAAAGTTCCCAGCTATAATTAATTCTTTATTATAGAAACTGGGACTTTCCCACAATGTTCACATTGAGACATATGGGGATTTCAAAGATCTAAAAATAGATAAGATTGAATTTGTTCTGATCAAAACGGAGCATAGGCGTTGATCCCGGGGGTAGTCCATACACTCATCCCACCCAATGTTGACACCTGTATGTGGGTTTCTGAATCGCGCGAATTTATTCCACTTTTGAACCATATTTCGCCGATTCTGCTTCAATGTGACAAATATTTTCGCACGTTAAGCGCGCATTTTTACCATAAACTTACTTTGTCACCAAAAGGTGATGGATTCACATTACTTCAGGAAAAAATTTCCAACCTCATCCCCCCCCCATGTCAAAAAGAAATCTACGCCACTGAAACGGAGGTCCCCAAAAATGTCTTTATACGCAAAATCTTGCACGATTACTTGAAAAGGGGATTCCCATCTCTCATCTCTCTCATGAAATAGCTTTATGATTGTAAACAAAATGATCAAATTAAATTTGATGAGAAAATCAAGAGGTCAGCACGCAGAGATAATGCCGACATTCACTCAAAAATGTCGCCATAAGAATTAGAATCCACAATCAAATACTCCATAGTGTCCCATGTGCCTGAGTTCTTCTGTGGCACTCATCTTAAGAAGTGATGGGTATGTGCCTGTCAATTAGGCCTCTTGAAGCCCTTTGAAAATGCCATAAAATAATGCAAAAATTGTCAAATTTTCTTATTTCAGCAAGTTGTATTGAAAATTTGGTAAATTTGGAACAAAAAACAAATTTTTGTCCCCATTTTTTTCTCAAAAGTTTCTACTGACTCGATGACCCTTTTTTAAACTTTTATACCGAAGACTTCTTTTTTCAAAGTCTTATACCCAATGACCCCTTTTTTCATTTTGTTATTTTGTTATAACCAACCGTGGACACGATTTTGTTAACATTATTATACCAATTAGGCCCTACTTAGCCGGGCCTTCTGTTTTTGTTTAATTTCATCCAAAATTAATTTGATATGACTTTTTACTTTCTTTGATATAGGTTTACTTTATTGATAATAATTGACATGATATGGTTATTAAATCTACTTCTTGATAAAATAATCAATCTTTTTAAAAGATTGATTATACATACCCGGTATTTTGTTTTTTTCTGGAAGGGTTTGTCAAGTTTTGTACGGTTACAACTTATGATCCTGTTGAATTTTGGAAACATTAAGGGATCTGGAATGAGCGTTTTGACAGTATTTTTTGTGGGACAGACATATCGAATTGCATTCTGAATACGAAGAATGGCTTTCTGATATCAAATAATTTTCATTTTTGAAATTCACGATATAATACAAATTTTATGACAAATTATTAAAATTTGATATTTTTCACATTTTTGATATATAACAGTCCTCGAAGTAAATTTTATAAATCTAATGACATATTCTTAAAGTGTGTGTAGCTGGGAGGAAAAGCCGACGATTAATTGAAAATTTGGACCTTTCATATTGAAGATATGGATTTTTTTCCTAAAAAAGACCTAATTGTTTTGGTGTTTTGGGAAAAAAATTCATATCTACAATACGAAAGGTCAACATTTTCAATTGATCGTCGGCTTTTCATCCCACCTACATACACTTTAAGTATAAATCATCAGATATTTAAAGTTTACTTCGAGTACTGTTAAATATCAAAAATATCAATTTTTAATCATTTGCCATAAAATGTGTAGGCCTATTACATTGCGAATTTCAAAAATTCAAAATTATTTGATATCAGAAGGACATTCTTCGTATTCAGAATGCAATTCGATATGTCTGATGTGCTCTAATGTCCCATAATAAATACTGTCCAAACGTTCATACCTCACCCCTTAACCATGTCTAAACCCAATTTTTGCCGCACATTCTAATACCCAAAACAATAAACCAAAGTATTCTTTGAATAAGCTATATATTAATTAATTAATTAATTAAATTATAATTAATTAATTAATTATAATTAATTATAATTAATTAATTTATTATAATTAATGTAATTTTTGTCTGCTGAAGATATCACAAAAGATTATTCATTAAAACTTTTTGCTGTCTACTCATAGCACAAATGATTATTCATCAAAACTTCTTGCTGTCTACTGAAGATAGCACTACTCATCATCACAACTTCTTTAGCACTGTCTATTAAAGATATCATGAATGACTTCATTCGAATTTGCTGATTAATTATTCATTTATTTAATTATTTATTTATTTATTTATTTATTTATCTATTTATTTATCTATTTATTTATTTATTTATTTATTTACTTATTTTTAAAATAAATTTAGGATTTATAAGCTAGTATAGCGCATTTTTCATAGGATTCAAAGTGCTGTAATTTCGCAGCCATTTGAATCATCACAATCAGATCGCATCAACTACAATCATCGAAATAAGTCTTGGGACGCTTGCGTGTAAATAACGGAAAACTTACACCCCTCTCCCTCGTTCAATGTTGAGAAATGCCAATGTCTTCAGTGGTTTCCCAATGTGTTCCAACATTGATTGATGGGGAGAGAGGAGAAGGGTAAATCATTGTTGTAGATGTCATGCTTGTTCCTATAGGCACAATATATATACGTCATTTCCATGATCATATGAAATTCTGCACGGAATTTCGACAGAGTGTACCAAGCGTTCCAAGGACCGTATTTTGAAGACTGTAGGCGCTTGCCCCCCACTCTTGGCTGGCCAAAAATTGATTGCTCCCCCCAATTTTAATTGCAAAAAGGGAGACACATTAACCTTTAAATATATTTTTTTTTTACAAAATGCTCAAATTCTCGGGCAAGTTCTTAACATTGATTAGCACAAGTTTGCCAATTCTAATTTATTTATTATCTACGGTCTAGTACTTGTACTTGTACATGGGTCCATTCATAGAATAATGTATATTCGATTTTTGATCAATGCAGTGAGGTTCTGTTGGTTCGATGCTGTGCTCATCAGAGATATCGATGAAATCGATTTTGGTAGGGCAAAGAACTATTGTAAAATTCCTAGCGTGACGTGTTTACTCTCTGGTCAAGCTCTGTTTACCATCTTCTTGTGTTGACAACCAACTTTAGAGTTTTTTAAAGTTATTTGTTGGCTTATGTTATTGTTTATGTTTCTTTTATTCCCTTGGTTTTGTTTAGCCTATTTTCCCCACCTATTTTTAGATAATTTGACAAAGTGAAAGATTGGATTCATCCCAAAATATTCAACAACAATAAATATCAAAGAATTATGTAATATCAGAAAAAATCTTCTCTGCCCATGCGGTTAATTAGGTCAGGAAAGTTGAGAAAGACGTATCATTTTGATACCGCATTTTATAATGGGGGGGGGGGGGGCTTTGGATTCTGGCTGGGTACGGTACCCCGCTCGATCCGTTTTAGCATGTTAAAGAGAGAGACTCCCACTGTGGCATCAAATCCAAATAATGACTCTTTAGCGATTCGAATTCCAAAAGTAAAGTCTCTTCTAATCTCAATTCATCTCTAGTATAAAATTTTCTGATTCCAAATCGAACAAAAAAAAGTGTGGCTTTTTGACTTTCAAAAGTCATTTCTGGTACAACAATTGTAGTATTATTTTGTGCACTTCGTCTCATATATGCATGGGGTACTTTCACCGAATCTCCCGGGGAACACTAGTAGGGTTACGTTTTTATAGAAATCTGGTCCCGCTAGAGGTATAACCCATATAGTCTGGTCTCGGTATAGAGGTTATCTACTGAACTCCGGATCTAGCATGGGTTCCCAGAAAATCCTTGAGACTGCTCCCCCCGTAGGCCTATATTGAAGTTTTAATTCTGAAAGCTGTGTTTCTGAGCTGATCTGGTCTTTTCAGAGAAGATCATTAAGATGATTTCTTATCTTCTCTGGTCTTTTTCTGTTATGCTTAGCATAGGCGGCCGGAAGCGTTAAGCGGGGGGATGCGGGGACAATCTACCCCCTTAAATTTTTGGAAGGTTGGACGTCCCACCCCCCCTAAAAATAATGCTCGCCCCCCCTCACTCTCCCCTAAATTGTATTGCTTCCGCCGCCACTGATGATTAGATGGAAGTACCAACTTCCAAATTATTTGGAGATGTATTTAGAGAGAGTCATGATAAAAGCTCTAGGGCCTTACGCTTAGTAAAATAGTTTCCTTCTTGTCGAAAGACTTTATCAACACCAAAACATTTACATGGTCAAAATTAGGTAGGCCTATGGTGCTTCTTGAGAAATTTTGAAATCAATACATTCCTTGTTTATGGTTCTACCACTATGGCCATGCTCTCTGGTTCTCACCATGGTAGCCATGGTAGCAGTGTACACAAACCGATGAGGTATGTGATAAGACTTACAGTAGAAATAATCATCCGCGGGACTGCAATATAAAACTTTAATTAACAAACAGGTATTGTTCATAAATATTTCACTTTGCATGACCAATTGACGGGAAATTTCACACAAAAAAGTATCGGCAAGGTTAAATTGTTTCAATATAAAAATATTAACATTTTTATTTTCAAAGCACTAATTTAATATAATAGTTGCTGCCACCATTTATCCCTGGTGCTACTTCAGCGGATGAATTTTACTTCATCACAACCGGTCTATAACTATTATATAAAGTGGAATCGAAAGTCTTTTAAGTTCATTAGCCTTAGCAACGATAGAACAGTCAAGACGACCAACGTGGTTCTCTCCTCGATATTTTCTATTTGTTCGACTCAAATTTTAAAAGCAATCATTCAATATGCGTGAAATTGTTCACCTCCAAGCCGGACAGTGTGGTAACCAGATCGGTGCAAAGGTAAGAATTGTTTAAGATAAATGATTTTGTCGTAATTTTAAAAGATGAGTAATTTCTTGAACGTTGCATTTTTCGCATGTTAATTCAGTGTGTGGTATGCATGAGTTTCATTTTTAAAGGGCAAGTAAGTCACCGACTAGCCCTACTACAGGGCCTTTTAAAACCCAGTGACTACTCCTGGGTGACCCCCCCCCCCCCAAAAAAAATATGGATGGGGGCGCGGCTCATTGGGCCGGTTTCAAAATGTTCAGAAGAGTCCGGAGTATATTTTCTGCCATGTTGTCAAATTTGTAACCCGCGTGTTCTATTCCGTTTCCATGGCAACGGTCACGCTATTTAAGGATTTTTGTTATTTTTTACCTAAAATGGCATATTTTAACTAGCTATTTTTTGACAACTAAATGGGAGTAGAAACTTCATATTTGGTGTGCAGAACACATGTTACCAGGATATTTAAGATATGCGAACAAAATCATCGCTTAATTCAATACATTTAATTTTGGGTAAAAATTGTTTTGGTGATGTTTGTTTTGACCAAAAAATGTAATTTTACATGGGAATTTGTTTGAAAAATGACATATATGCATCTTGGAAAGTGTATCAATTTACTAAGATGGATGTTTAAATACAAAAAAGACAATCATAACATTGTTCTGTGGTCTATGGTGTTTGACCGATGACCTCATGGAATTTATAAGTAGGCCTAAAATGCATGCTTTTAGTGATTTTGGCCAAAATTGGACCCTTTTCACTACAATTTCGTGCATTATAAAAGTTTGAATTACACTTTATATTATTGATATACAGGTCTTCTTTAATTTTAAGCTTAGGAGAATTCAAAGAATAACCAGTTGCCAAGGAAACGGCCATTTACAACAATTTATTGTGAATTTTACTGGGAAATTAGCTCTATCTTTCACAGGGGATATTTGCTTAAATATGAGCATTAATGGCCGTTGCCATGGAAACTGCATTCTCTTTGAATGCTCTCAATAGCTTATATTAAAGAAGCATTGTTGTTTATCAATAACGGTTAAGGTTTTACCGTCGTCACCCGATTTGAGTTGACTATTGCGCCTGTTTTCAACGCGTGCGTACTCCGCGTCGTGCTCGGCGTTGCGTTGCAGACATCGCAGAGAACGATGCGTGTTGTGCGTGTCAATGCTATTTTTACGCACCGGCGATAACTATGGCCACAAAATAAACAAAACAATGTTTGCTGAGCGCAAAAAAAAGGTGGCCGCTTCTAATATATTAAATACAACATGTACAAACCAAATGCCAGCGTGCTTCCACTGATAACGGACCTGGACCCCATCCCCAATTCACCCCAAAGTAGGCCTACGACAGTAGGGTCCGATAGATGGTATGAAGTTATAGACTACCCACACAGAATCAGGGTATTTTTTTAACATTAGGCCTAAACAAGTGTTGGTTAAATTGGTTAATTCGTTTTAATAATATTTTGGCCTAAATGTTGGGTAAGCACTATATTATAGGCCTATTAAAGGTTACGTTTGTAGAACGTTTCGTAATGAAACACACCACAACAAAATTAAAAACATGTTGTGAAAATGTTATTGTAGACATATGTTATTTTGGCAACATTGTCCAGAATTAGAATATGTTTTGCAGCAAGTGTTCAATGTTTTTGATTGTTATTTTAAAAATGTTTTAAAAGTTTAAATGTTAAAAGCATTTTGTGTTATTGGGTAAAGACCTACTATACGTGCACTGAATTCATAATGCATGCGATATAGACAATGTTGCGTGATGTAACGCTTCATAAAACTACAATAAATCAGGAGGCAAAGACGACGTGGTTTAGTTGCTATTCTGCCATGATGGAGACTCAAAGGACCCAAAGAGGGCGTGATTTATTATAACGTACCCAGGGGTATCGGATCCCGTTACATCTCTTTTCCTTTAGAAAAAATGAGAAATAAAATTCTATGCTCAAAGAATTTTTTCACTAAATCTCTTCAAGTGTCCATATTGTCAATTTGACTGTCCATGTGGTTGTTAACTGTTAAAAGTCATTTTATAAGTAACACAAGTACGGTATCTCCAGAACAAGGATTTTTGGATATTTTCCTTCAATGAAAACAATGACTTTGACAAATAAACAATATGCCAAAAGCTCTGTTCTGATGGTACCAGTTCATACTTGAAAAATTGTCTCTTTTTTTAAACAGATGATTGGCGACAAAGTTTGGTATGCTGTGTAATTCCCAGAAAGTTTGTTCATCGTTGCTGAAGTCTCATTGTTCAAATTGTCCATTAAAAGCGTTGATGAAGTTCAATCATTGAATGATTTGTTATTAGATTATGTCACACATGTTATTTTAAACTTAAAGTTGCTCTATCTGTCATTTTTTTAGCAACAAACCTTTGATCTTCAATTTTGATTTTTGAAATGTTCACAATATAAATGTAATCTGTCCATGTAATGATGTATTTTCCATGCTTGATGAAGGCAGCAATGACCAGCAAGTCAAGTCCCATTAAAAGCAGATCCTTTCACCGCTAAACAACATCCACTGTGTTGCTGGGCTTCTGTTGATATTTCTTCGAGTCCAGGTGCATCTCATCTCTTGGAGCATCTTGATGACCAACTAAGTCCATTTGCATCCTCACGGTTTTAAGGGTCTTGGATTGCAAAATTTAACCACAATAGTATAGCTTCCTCACGGTTTTAAGGGTCTTGGATAACTATATACATACAGGTTACAGTTCAACTCAAGGCGGTTGAAGATTGACTCATCATCAACAAAAGTTCAAGTCTGTACAGCTCACTGTCACTTGCTTTAATTTATTTTATTATGCTTGCAATCTTGCTTACATTTAGCTCAGCAAACAGTCTATGATACACGACGATTTACAAACGTCAGTTCTTCCAAGCTGGTGTCCACACTCAAGGACGATTATACAGTAGACATTCTTAAAATTTGGACCAGATTCACATTCATGCATTCGCCGATACGCACTTCCATCAATTCTCCAAAACACAGCCGTAGGCAATTAGGTACGACAGCTCGTCACCTCAACTTTCGGCCAATCGGCTTCTCACGGAAACTGACGAAGTTTGTTCAGAAAGCTTATATTTTACGCCCCGATGACTAGATAAAATCTTGCATTTTCACAGTCTTAACGACGTCCACAGCGACTGGACTCGTTTCAGTACGGGCGGGAGTCCTCCACAATGTCAGAACCCCACTCTGACACCATGTTGCGTTGTGTAACGCTTCATAAAACTACAATAAATCAGGAGGCAAAGACGACGTGGTTTAGTTGCTATTCTGCCATGATGGAGACTCAAAGGACCCAAAGAGGGCGTGATTTATTATAACGTACCCAGGGGTATCGGATCCCGTTACAGACAACACCATCAAAACTTCCGTTTAAAAAAAGGGTCATACATTAAATTATGATATCATAATTGGCCAAACGTTTTTCTACACCAAAAAAAGTTTTCCTCTCGGTAAACGGCATGCACTAAGCATGCTAAGTAGGCCTATGCCTATAATAATTGTAGGCCTATTATAGTCAAACACTTCCGCCCATGGTGTCAAACGCTTCGCTTTAACATGTTTAATAAAATAATCCTCTTTTTGGTCATTCGAGTCAGGTGAACATAAAACTGAAAATTCCTCACTTTGTGTAACTTAATAACTCTTTGGCCCAATATCTTTGCAAAATGGCAGTCTTTCTTACACCTGTTTGTGACCAAAATACACCAAATTAGAATTAGGCTAAGAATTTTAAGGCTTGATTTATAAGTCTTTTCTAGTCGACATCATCATAATGGTTCCTATTTAATATAGACACTTCTTAGCCTAAGAAGTATCTTAGGTAACTTTTTTTTACAGTGAAAACTTTCCTGCGTAAACAGACGATTCCTTTTTTGTGGCCATATGCGTAAACGAACGCTAATCCGGCATCAGATCGCGCTTATATACCAACGCGTTGGTACGCACCAAAATATCCATGTACGCAATTAACTACGCATGGTGTCGCAGAAAAAATGCTTTTTTGACCTATTTTGGTCAATTTACGCGAAAACAAGGTCCGGTACCCCCAATTTTTTTGCGCGATTTTACAGAGCTTTTTCTTTTTCATAACATATATAAAATTAAAAAATTTTGTCTCGACAATTTTTTTATACAACGCAAAAGGTGGTATATTTTGGGCAAATTGCTGATTTTGCCATTGAAGTGTACAGAGATTTTTGGAAATGTACACCTCTTTTAAAACGGCTGTAGCTCAAAAGTGAGGTCCGGCACCCCCTGTTTTTTTTCGTGATTTATTATCTACACATATTAATGTACAAAATATGTCAATTTAAAAAAATTTGGTCGATAGGTTTAGTAACGACGGTAAAACCTTAAGTGTAATTAACTTTTGTAACGCAAGAAATTGCTATAAATGGCGAAAGGGTCAATTTTTGGCCCAAATGACCAAAATCAACGTGCATTTTAAGGCTTAACTATGAATTCCAAGAGTTCATGGGTCAAGTACCATAGGCTACAGAAAAATGTTGTGGTTGACTTTTTTGATATAGACATCCATCTTAGTAAATTGATACTCTTTCCAAGATGCATAATGTCATTTTTCAAAACATTTCAAATGTAATAATTATACCTTTTGGTCAAAACTGAACAAAAAATCACCAAAAATGGCTTTTTACCCATAAATTAAATGTATTGAATTAATACAACCTTGTCCTCCTTTTTCTCATAAAATTTGATATATTGGTTGGCATTAGAAGAAAGCTCATATTTATTTTCTCATTAACCCAGTAAGCGTTAACGCTCCAGATATGTATCGTTTAAGGGGGTACTACACCCCTGCGCAGATTTGTGCTTATTTTTGCATTTTTCTTTCAAATTATAGCGCATTGGGGACAAGTAAGATATGTATATTATAGGGGCAAGGACTACAACTGCTGCACTGGAAATTTTATTTCAGCACAGACAACAGATACGGAGTTACAGTCAAAAATGAGGGAAAACCAATATTTGATCAATAAATCAATAACTACTTGCTTTGAGTTGCTGAATTTTCAGTACAGTAGTTGTAGTCCTTGCCCCTATAATATACATATCTTACTTGTCACCAATGTGCTATAATTTTTGAGAAAATGCAAAAATAGGCAAAAATTTGGCCAGGCGTGTAGTACCCCTTAAAACAAAAACGTGGTAAAAAGTATGTACTATCCAATATGCCATTGTTATACATTCCTGATTCTAATATTCAACTGAAGCAATACAACTCAAATTGGGAAACAGTGCTTTAATGGTAGGTCTCGATAATTATATAGAAAATAGAAAATGAAAAAATCTCACCACCCACCTTTAACATTAAATTTTCAGTTCTGGGAAGTCATCTCTGATGAGCACGGCATCGACCCAACTGGTACCTACCATGGTGATTCTGATCTTCAGTTAGAAAGAATCAACGTCTACTACAATGAAGCTACTGGTGGCAAGTACGTCCCCGTGCTGTCCTGGTTGATCTGGAGCCCGGTACCATGGACTCCGTCCGTTCCGGACCATTCGGACAAATCTTCAGACCAGACAACTTTGTGTTCGGACAGAGTGGTGCTGGTAACAACTGGGCCAAGGGTCACTACACAGAAGGTGCTGAACTCATCGACTCTGTCCTTGATGTTGTCCGCAAGGAGGCAGAAGGCTGTGATTGCTTACAGGTAGGTTCTGAAGCTTGTTTTTCATTTTTGCACGTGCAGAAAAATCTTGTGTTTCAGCATGTTGATGGTCTGCTGAATGATATTGATGCAGGCAGTGGAGTAGTCAGTGATGAAAATGGGGACGGCAAAGAGTAAAGTAGTCATTAAAATGACTAAATATGGGTCGAAAAATTGACAAATGGGGACGAAAATTTGGCTTTACCCCCTTACTCCCAAAGGCTGGCTATGCTGATGGCTGCAGTATGTTGTAAAAAATTATGATACATAAAGGGAGACACACGAGAGTATAAGGAGAAGAGAGATAATGAGCTCTATAAAGATCGTTTGACAATAACGAAATAGTAGTTTTAGTCCAGTTGCAAAGTGTCAGGCAAAAGTGCACCTTCCTTCGAAAAGACATATGTCCCTGGAAGGTCATGCACGGGTCAAATGTCAAACTTGATCATATTTGGTTCGAAACCAAATTATTCCTCTGATTCATAAGAAGTATAGTTTAAACCATCTGCGACGTATGGTTCTCGAGTTATGAGCAAAAAGATGAAAGGTCACATTTTCTGAATCGTTATGATCAGTGATGATCAGAGCAATACTAGTGTGGTTTATGACAAGATCTGAGCAAGTTTCAAATTTGACCCCTGCATGACCTTTACTCTTTATGCCAGTTCCATTTTTGTTACCAAAAATTGCTCTATTCGTTGAGGTCAGTTTAATATGATATTAAAGCCGATTCTGGACCTTAATCACAAAAGGCTCACGTGATTCTCCTTGCTTGACTATTTTTGACAAGCCAGAGATATTTTAGGTTTTACACTATCACTTTTTTTTATAGTGAGTAAAAAGGTCACACCTCAACAGTTGAGTAAAAAATTACTCGTCATTGAGCTCATTAGGTTGAGTAATTTTTTACTCATTTGTTGAGTTGTGACCTAAATGAGCTCAATGTTGAATAATTTTTTACTCAACTGTTGAACCGTGACCTGTTTACTCAGTGTTGAGTTAATATTTTTTTGCAGTGTACAAAGTACATAAATTGTCCAGTTTTAAATTATCAGAACATTTTTTCTGATTCTTAATATTGAACACTCATTTACATTTGTTTTCTTCATTGATTCATTTTTCAGGGCTTTCAACTCACACACTCCCTCGGTGGCGGAACCGGCTCCGGTATGGGCACACTGCTCATCAGTAAGATCCGTGAAGAGTACCCAGACCGTATCATGAACACATTCAGCGTCGTCCCATCACCCAAAGTATCAGACACTGTCGTCGAACCATACAACGCAACCCTTTCTGTTCACCAGCTTGTAGAAAACACAGACGAAACCTACTGTATTGACAATGAAGCCCTGTATGACATTTGCTTCCGTACCCTCAAACTTACAACACCAACATATGGTGATCTTAACCATCTCGTTTCAGCCACCATGAGCGGTGTAACCACCTGCTTAAGATTCCCAGGTCAGCTGAACGCTGATCTTCGCAAACTTGCTGTCAACATGGTACCCTTCCCACGTCTTCATTTCTTCATGCCTGGTTTCGCTCCTCTGACCAGCCGTGGTAGCCAGCAATACCGTGCCCTGACTGTCCCAGAGCTTACCCAGCAGATGTTTGATGCCAAGAACATGATGGCTGCATGCGATCCTCGTCATGGTCGTTACCTCACCGTTGCTGCTATGTTCCGTGGCCGTATGTCCATGAAGGAAGTCGACGAACAGATGCTCAACGTACAGAACAAGAACAGCAGCTACTTCGTCGAATGGATCCCCAACAACGTGAAGACCGCTGTGTGTGATATCCCACCACGTGGTCTGAAGATGTCTTCCACCTTCATCGGTAACAGCACCGCCATCCAGGAGCTGTTCAAGCGTATCTCTGAGCAGTTCACCGCTATGTTCCGTCGTAAGGCTTTCTTGCATTGGTACACTGGTGAAGGTATGGATGAGATGGAGTTCACCGAGGCTGAGAGCAACATGAATGACTTGGTATCTGAGTACCAACAATACCAGGATGCAACAGCAGAAGAGGAGGGAGAATTTGATGAAGAGGAAGAAGACCAAGAAGAAGCTTAAGAACTATTTCTGTGCTAATCACCCAAAGACTTTTCTACATTTCACTTGAAAATGGCAATAATTGTGTTTTACTTTATATCATCTGTTAAAATCATATACCGTTACCATATTACAGTATTACTCTCTTAGTACTGTACAAACTGTGTTCCGCCACGTGCTAAATGCGTTACAGTAATTCTCTGATTCAGGCAGCTACTCACAATCGATCAATTAGAAATTGACCATATTTTTTACAATAATTTGTTTGGTGCGATAGTGCGACTGTAAAACCCAAATGAACATGTTGATATGATACTGATCATGTTTTGACTACTCGATTTATTTAAGAGATTCAAGTAATTTAAAACCTCGAGCTTAACTTTCAAATACTAATTGTATGCATGAAAAAAATGCATAATATTTTACTTTATGCTAAAATGAGTATGCACTCTTAGAAAAAAGGGTTCTTGGCTGCTCAATGTAGAACTCTCAGGGAAAAGGATTCTTGAAAATTTAAAAGAACCCAAAAATAATTTTCACATGCAGGACAGAACCATTTTAGGTTCTATTTTAACCCGTTTTTTACCTAAAGAGTGTATAGTGAAAATATATAGCTGAGATATTTATTTCGATCTGTTGTCTTGTAATTATGTTAATTAATTAAAAGCTAGACCGTTTTGAAATGAATTATTCTCGTCAATGTGATTTTGTGTTATAGATACATCCCCCTCCCAATATAAATGTCTTTGCACTCTCAGAAATGCATTAATTAAAAGAGCTGCAGATCTTAATAGAGCAAAAAAAATTGTTGTGTTGCGATGCCCTCAACCGACCGACTCTAAATCCTGGAAAATCAGGGTCGGCATTTTTTTTAAAGGATGATTTTTACAGATTTGTAAGTTATATAACAGTATGCCTATACATAGGATAGGAAATTAGTCGTGCAATGTAAATAAACACGAATTTGGTGCAAAATACCCATTTTTGGAGAAAATCACACGCACAAAAAAACATTTTTTGTCTCAAATTTTGGTAAACACACGAGAAAAAAAATTCCAAAATTTGGCTAATGTTTTTGTAATCACGACATTCCAGGAACTTTTTCTTTTTAATTTTTTTTTTGTGGATACTGGCTTTATTTGTTGAATAATTGACCAATTATGACTTTACCATTTTTGACTAAAAGGTAGTTTTTAGTTCAAAATTGGCCTTTGGTCAATAATTAAAAAAAAAAAAAAAAAAGGCCAATAGCCTTAAAAAATGAAAGAAAAAAGAAAAACTTCCTGGAATGTAGTTTTATAGATTTTTAAAAACCCTTTAAAGCCACGTTTTGGATTTTCTAGTTCTATAGAGGGTATCATGCATTTCGAAGTCAATCATGACAGTGTCATCCTCGGTTAAATGAAATTCTGGCCTCCGTAAGGTAGCACAGGGCAATTTGCATGATAATACAATGACACCGGTGATTGGTATGGACGGTTATGGATCCGAACTGGAGACCTGTCCCTATGTCACCTTAAAAATGAACCCCAACATGGCTGGCATTTCAATTGGTATACCGTTCCGGTTGCTTTATTTCATACATTCGGTAGTGTTTACAATAATTTGGGGGGATGTGTCTTTTTGGTGATTTTATTTTCCAAAATTTTGCACAGAATCTGTTTATTTTTAGACATGACTAATTGCCGCTTTTTATACTTATACATGTGAATAAAATAATCAAGAAGCCGGTGTAAATTTGAATCGGTCTACTCTCTACTCTCTAAAAAATTTCCAAGAAAAACTTTTTGTCCTCTTAGATTCCCTTAGAAGAAACCTCGGTGGTTCTTAAAAAGAATTTGTTCTACAAAAGGTTCTTAAATTTCTAAGCAGAGCCTCTCTATTCAACCCTGAATAAGGTTCAAATTTTTGAACCCTTTAGAGAACCAGAAAGGTTCTAAATGACTTTCAGAGAACCATAATGTTCCCGAGTGTCCTAAGCTCCTTTTATGATTCCTTGCAGAACCTACAATGGTTCTGATGAGGGTACAAAACAGTACAATTTCACACACTTTGGACAGTGGCGGCACCAGGAATTTTTTTTTCGGGGGGGCATGGGGATAAGTGAATTCCAGGGGGCAAATTTACGCAAAATTGCCGCAAAACGTGGACATTTACGTAATTTTGGGTGTTTCGCCTCAGAAGTGGGGGGGGCAAGAAAAATATTTGGGGATGCCCCCCCCCATAGCGCCACCACTGACTGTGGAAGATTATAAATTGGTGTCTTCCATAGGATTTCAGCTGGTCCCAGCTGTTTTTTGCTCTTCCTGTCTAGCAACGCCCTCGAAATAGCGATCACTGATTGGCTAAAGAATTATAATGAAATGTAATATGTTATTTGTTTACGAACCTTTATGTTTGGTATGAGCCCATTTAAGGGGCATGGCCGGATTTTACAGTATATAAAGTTTTCTTCTTGATTGAATGACCTCTAACACCAATTCGCATCTGTGAAGTTTCACGCCGATGTTTCAATTCATTTTGATATGAGAGCTAAAAATGTAATTTTCTAGCCCCATAATTAATTGGTCGACCAAAAAGGCGCTACTTTTCATTCATAACATTCAAACTAAATGTCTTTGAGCCCTGAAATTTCACAGGGTGAATGAGAAAAATAGTATCTTTCTTTTGATACCAAAATTTATACCACTTCTGGGGTTCTGGGGATGAGACTAATTTTACGTACACAAAATAGCTAGGAACAAATTTTCAATAATCTGTCCACCTTTATTGTTTATATAATTAACAGTATTATTGCATTTCATAACATTATATTATAATAAAATTGTGTTTTTGATGAATAGATCTATTCAATAGATATTTTACATGTTTGAATGTATTTGAATAAAAAGTTTGAAACGTATAATTTAACAACAACTTAAAGGAAGGTGACCCGGTTTTGAAAATTCTTTAAAACTTATGTATGACATAAATGTCATCCCTTTCAAGCATTTAAGGAAAAGAACACGTAAATGTTTCTTGCAAATGTGACTGATTCCTTATGAAATTACTGGCATTTATACAGTGTGATACTGGTGATCTACAGTGTTTTTGTTAATGATAATCGTCATGATGATGATGATGATGTGTATTTCCGAAGATATCATCAAAAAACTATCGAATTGGTCTGGAACGTGGTATATCACAGTCAAGACTAATTCGACAGTTTTTTGATGATTTCTTCGGAAATATACCGATTTACACCTAATTAAATCCGATACCAAAATTTGATGGTGTAAAGTATGGGATGAAGCTATCAATCGGGTCATCCACCTTTAATGTCATCTTTGTTGTGGAAACTTCTGAAGACAGACAGTATACTGTAAAATGGTGTCTTGTGATATATAGACATGTCCAGTGTCTTGAAATCAGACATGTCTTTAACAATAGAAAACTTGAGAAATAGAAACATGTGGCTTGCGTGAAGACACGAGACACAAGACACGAGGAAATCATGTCTCTATGCAAGACATGTCACACTAAGACAAATCAACATTGCAGGGTTTTCTTTAAGCATTTTGCTGAAGGGGTATTTTCACATTTTTTGGACCCTTTCAATTGTGAATTTTTCAACTGAAGGGGTCCAAAACATTACCCAAGGGGTATTTTGTTATTTTGGAAAACGTTTTTAACAATACTAGCGGGACACCCGCGCTACGCGCGGGTCCCCGCTAGGTGAGTAAATGGGAGCGTTCACTAAAACGGGAGGAATTACTGAACAGGTAGAATCATTGAAAAGGTAAATTTCATTTATCTGAGTCTGACCCTCGTTAAGCCTAAGTTTCCATTTTAGCTTCTTTCTTTCTTTTTAGTTTCTTCTACGTGGGCCAATTTTGTTCCATTTTTTAAAAACATTTTGCTGCTAAGCTTGCAAATTTCCGTTAGCATGTTTTTTATTTACTCAATCCCGTTCCCATTATTTTCTAAATCTGTCCTTTCTTACATTTCCCTGTTGACTTCATTTTTTATTTGCTGCTTAGCTTGTGATTTCCCGTTTTCATGTTATTTATTTAGTTCTGTCCTCAGTTTAATAGCTTTTTTTATTTAAATCATATAATTTTATTAGATTTTATTATTCTTTCCTTCTTTAGCCTATTTTATTCCCGTTTTCATTTTCTTACTGTGACTATAACTATAGGCTAACCCACATACTCGTAGGCCTACCTGTTTGTCCTCATTTTGTTTTCTTTTTTAATTACAGTAGGCCTACCTCTTCATGTTGTTTGTACTTTTTAACACACATCTTTTCCCCGTATTTATTACGCCTACGGTCGGTCGTTCACCCGTATTATCATTCATTGCGCGACTCTGCGTCGTTTACGCGCGACATGGCGTAGTGATGCGTTACCTGCGCGCTATCGCTGCAGCTACGCGAGCGGCTTGGCATTAGATACGCCCGTACGACTCGCATGGGCTAGCTTGACAACTGACTCCCTTTTTTGTTTACCCAGCATAGCAACGTACCACATTTTCACTGATTTTGAGGCCAATTCGTGACCGTTTTCAACCAAATAAAGTTTAAACACGTTCCCGTATATTCATCGATCTCCCGTATGAATTTGGCGACATTTGGATCGAAACTGACGGAGCCTTTATAGCATACATAGATAGATACATACAACATTTCCCTATTTATAGTAAGATGGGTGTTCCTATTTTCAAATCTTGTAACCTTAGATTATTAACATTTGAACGCGTACGTTTTCAAGATGTTGTACGCGTTGGACTTTGAAATTTGGATTTGAAGGGGTCTGTAAAGTGCGTGAATGCGTATTATACGCGTGTTTTGTGCGTTAAAGTAAACCCTGCTACATTTAATTGTAAGAATTGTCAATTGAAACCGGTTTTCAAGTATAGGCCTACATCTTGATTTTGCGTCTTTTGCTTAGACGTGACTTGCTGGAAGACATTCAATTTAGCACATGTTTCTTTGATAGTGTCTTCATGTTTTCTATATATTGAAGACAAGTCTTTTGAAAGATTATGTCTTCAATATGATGCCAAGACACGATATTTACAGAAAAGGTCTTTCCCTCACCTCCTAGCCTGAGTCCCTTGGCCCCGACCTCGAAACAATTCAAAATGGCGGAATAAAATGGCCGTTTCTCGTTCGGGGCCTGAGAACGAAACATGCAAAAAAGTGTCGAGAAATTTCTTTTGTATTTTATTGTTTTCACGACGGAATTCCGGGGTGCATGCGCAGTAGCTCAATAGAAACTAGTCAAACTCATCAGCAGTATTATCGTTGACGCCTGTGCAATACTTGTTGTACGGCCAGTAAGGGCTGGTAAAAGAGATGATTACATGAATAATTATTCATGAAATTGAATTTTTTTGTGAAATCAGAGCAGAGAAATGCCATCAGCTTGTCTGTGTGAAAGTGCATAGAAAAAACAACAAAATATGTTTAATTTCAAACCTGATTGTCAATGGTGAAACTTTGGCTGGAGAAGTTGAAGGTGACGTTGCTTGTTATCTTTTAGACCGTTTATCTGAAGTCATGGGTTCTTTTAGAGCAAAATAGGAGGCATTTTTGTGCCAAACAAACGGCGATCGGCATGATTTTCTAGTTTGCAATTCATGAATTGGATGTGCACTGTCAACAAGCAGCCTGATAAATTCAACTATACGGATTGTACACACACCGAGTGATTTGTATGTTATTCATTGGTCAGTGCAGGCTAGGCACCTAAGCATGTAAGTACTACAGAAAGCTCAGTCATGCACGGTCTCAAGACAGACAAAAAAATTCATTGTCGTGATGATCATGAATGCATGAATGCATGAATGATCATGATGATTGCATACCATGGCATGATAGTATCCTGAGTATGGCATACATCAATGTACATCAGATTCAGACATGCATAATTGACAAATATGCTGCACGAAGAGCATCGAGCAGAATGTTGTCATGTTCTTGAACCCGCCCAGGTCTTCATGTCATATTAAATCAAACCATGAATAGGCCTACAATGAATAGCACCGGGGAAAAGCATGAACAGTGTGATCGTGATGGTGCTGGTTTACAAATTTAAATTACCATGAATACGATGTCCCAGTGTTTGTCATGTCTGAATCGGAGTATGCTTGTCACTGCATGACTGTCAATCCAGCTGTGAAAGTTTAGTGCCAACCTGTCAATACATTGTAACTTGCCTCACCGAGAACTGTGCTGTGCAACTGCACGTCTCCTACATCAGACGCTGCACTGCACTTGAAATCGAATGGATGGTATTCTTCATGTTACAAAAGGTAAGTTCATGTCTTCATGCCAAATCATGGGTTGGATCTCCAAGTCTCAATTTTACAAGACAAAGACTCGATCCACAAACGGAATTATGACTAGGCCTAGAATGCCTAGGCTCGGGCTTCATGGCTTAGGCTTAGCCACAAAGTATTCAAATGTGAGTAGGCCTAGAAGAATGATAGGCCTAAGCTAGCCTGTCATGATATGTTTTGCATGAATGTAGGACAAAATACTGGTCCTGCTAGGCATAGCAGTAGTAGTAGTACCATGACTCTGTTCGGTACATGTAATTCTATTTACCTAACCTTTTCCAAGACGGCTGGGCCTTGCACGCATTTCACCATTAAGGCATTACACTTACCGTAGTCTATGGCTGGGCCCTCATGCATCGTACCGTACTGTCAGGGGCAGGCATTATACTTGCCGTAGTCTACGCATACACACATTAGTCTAAGACTGGGCCTATTATACACACATCGTATCGTTATGTATGCATGGTGTTACCAAAGTGTGTTACACTTGCTGTAGTCTACAGCCGGGACAGCCGTGGGCCTACTGTTATCCTACTGTTATTAGGACGTAAGTTGCGTAACATTGTGACGTAAGTTGCGTAACACTGTGAGTTGCGTAACATTGTGTGACGTAACTTACATTAGGCAACGTAAGTTGCGCGACGCAACATAAGTTGCATGACGCAACATAAATTGCGCAACGCAACGTCAGTTACGTTGGGTAACTTAACAACGCAATGCAACGTAAATTACGCAACGTAAGTTACGTTGCATAACGTATGTTACGTTGCATACATTAACAACGCAACGTAAGTTACGTTGCATTAAACGTAAGTTACGTTGCGTAACTTAACACAATTAATGCAACGTAAGTTACGCAACGTAAGTTGCACAAAGCAACATATAAAGTTACGTTGCATAAATTAACGATGCAACGCAACGTTAGTTACGTCACGTTAGTTGTGTGACGTAAGTTGCGTAACATTGTGACTACAGTACCGTAACACTATACTGACTACCAATCCCGTACCGTAGTCCTAGGCCCACTCCCAACTGCACATTTATACATGACTTACAAACGGTATAATCTAAGGGGGATGTCATTTTCTTCGGAAGGGGGGTCACATATATGTCGGTGACCGGAGTGAATTTTTTTATGACCCCCTATCGCGGGCTAAATTTTTTACGACCCCCCCCTTAGGGGCTGTGCAATAATTATGAGTCCCCTGGGGTAAAATTTCCAAATGGCTCGCCAAAATCGCTTGCCCACCCCTCTCGGCCCGCCAAAAATCTTTGCCCCCCCTTGAACATGCCAAATTTTGGGGATCCCTATTGCTTCCCCCCCATTTTGGCGTGGCAAAATTTCTTGCTCCCCAATTTTACCCTCCTCCCATGGCTCATAATTATTGCACAGCCCTTATATCTCGAGTCAAAAGTTTAATGCATATTTTTATTATTTTACAAGTCGAAGAGCATGGGGACTGAGATGAGTGACAACTCAAAAATGAGACTGAGATGAGTAACAACTCAAAAATGCATGATTTGCTTGGTTTGTTATTTAAAAGTAACATTATTTTTTAATCAATAAAATAGAAATAATATTATTTAAAATACGGTTAAAATAGTAAACACTTTATTTATTTGTTATTTTTTAAAATATCTTGTTTATTTGTTTGCCATTCATCGTATTTCGTAGTAAATTCATTCATAAAAAGTTATTACACCCACGTGATCACAACTAATTAATTATTCATGAGTGCGTGCGCTCGACACTTTTCGAACGCAATCGTTACCAGTCCTCACCTGCAAGCACAACCCGATGACCGTGCGTAAGCAGTTGAAGGACTGGTGGATCAAGTCTACTCACCTCCTAAGTAACAAACGCAGTGCCTGCAAAGTGTTAACAATGATACTGCCTTTTTACTCGGGAGACAAGTGTTTTTAATTCAGTCTCGCTGTTAGCATGGTTAGGAGACGGGGTAAAAACCGGTTGGGTAAAACATTTTACTCAATGTTGGGTAACATTTTACCAAATATTAGGTGCTGTACTGAAAATAACCCAATATTGGGTAAAATGTTTTACCCAACGGGTTTTTACCCAATATTCTGCTCCTACAGCCTCTAACTGAAAAAAAACCACCCATAATAGCAGATGCGATGTTTTTATTTGGGAACTATGTTAGGCATATTCTGTGTTTTTACTCGAGAGAGGAGATATAGGTATTATGCTCTAGTATACCACGACGAAAGGGCACAACTGATATTTTTTAGTTCGAAATTGAGTTTTAACCTCAGATGACCTCAAACATTAGGCCAAAAAAGGTTTGTCTCAAGCTCACGAGTGGTTTGAAAACAAATGCGAAATGCGATTTTTTTTTTTTTTTTTTTTTAATAAAAAAATTTCCGCATTTCTTTTTTTTTTTTCAAATCGCGCAATTTTACAAACACGCGCGCAAGCTTTTTTTGGCCTTAGATATAAGCTATCTAAATCCTGTTTTGTGAATACCAGCTAGTTTTTTGGTAAATTATGATGTGAAAAATATATAAATATATACAAAACTTTGCAAAGGAGTGTCTCTATAATATATATATATTAAAAAAACCCTTTTGTATATATATCCGAACCCTCTAGAATACATAAAACACAATTAAAACAAGTTTATACAATCAAAAGTTGAACACGTAATAGGTAGGGGCCTATATAATACATACGATTTAAATTATTACAATAAGATGTGAAACCTACGGAAGCATATTAGTGCCAAAAAGTTTTAAAAAACATTTAAAAAAATATATTCCTAATAATTATTGGGAATATTCGCAATAACATTGCGAATATTTGCAATAATATTGCGAATATTCTCAATAATTATTGCGAATATTCGCAATAATATATTTTTTTTTTCACTTTTGGCACTAATATACTTCCGTAGAAACCAGCAGTTTGGACGGACTTAAATAATACTCAGTAAAATCAGCCTATAACCTTCCCACTAAATGTCATTTAAAAACTATTTTAAAGAAAATTTAAATAAAGAAAAAGATCATGTTTAACAATAATATTGTCAACATAAATATTATATTGTTTATAATAATAGCTTTGTAAAGGTATTGTAACGAGTCATGACTGGTGACTCGAGGAAAAATGAGGCGACTGACTCACGGACCTATTCAGCTGACTCAACTCGACCCCATTGACTTTGTACAGTGACTTGCCATGGATTGAAGAAATGTCTTGACTCGAGTCCAATTTTGTTGACTCGTTCACCTGTCAATTACAGTGTTATAGTTTGATCAGCTCGTAATCAGCGGGCCTTATAACATTGCGGATTAGTATTTATATTTTGTATTTCGAGAATTGTCTTGTGACATCTCACCAGAAGCATCACAAATTATTCATGTATAAGTCCTAGGCCCTATACGTACGTTGTGTATTTTCTTTGACACGCACAATATATACAACTATATCACTCTTAAAACGGGTCTACTTTTCGGCGTAGAGGTAAAAGCCTAACAATTCTCGCCGATTACGGGCTGATCAAAGTATAGAATACAACCCTATCATCTCGGAGAATTCAGGCCAGATCATAGACCCAAGAAGGAAGCCGTATGAAAACAAGACCACACTGGTTATTTTTATATTGAAGATTGTACAGATGATTCCACGAATACTTCCGTTTTTGTCATGTTTGTAATGACATGAAAATGTGTTACATCGACAGCCAATGGTTCAACTGCAAATGAAAACAACAAAAAAGAAATTTCCATCAGGAAAAATATTGTGATGTACCCTGTATAATCCTATTTCATGAAATAGGGGAAGTTACCTTTATAATCATGCAAGAGTTTGTTTATTATGACATCAGGGGGAAAACCCAGATGAATGCAATAACAACATCATTATTTATGTCAAGGGGAAAAATCCCCTGAGACAGATTGTGAAATGGACATAAAAGTGGGAAAAACCCACAGGAAGTGTCTATTATTAGAATATTGGGAAAATCCCAGTTTTGCTTCAAAACATCATGTTTGCAATAATTCTAGGCAGACCTGTATCGATGTGATTGTAATGTGAATGGATGTAGCTATAGCTCTCAAAAAGAGAGTATTTAATGTTAACCAGTTAAAATCAGGATACTCAAGAAGTATTACTGAGTGTGGCCCTGGAGATCATGAGTTTCCTACAGTGCTATTTAAAACAGCCTCTGAGCGATGGAGATGGATGGATATTTTCACCGACAAGCTGGAAATATGGTTATTTCAAAGCTACGAAAATGGCCCAAAGTAAGACATAGGGTCTACTGCGGATTGTGAAGGACCGTATATGGAAAAGGTTACAATTATTATCATCTGGATACAGATCTGACAGGCTGCAATAGCCTTTAATATTGACACAGTTTATAGTGTTGATCTGGGCTAGCTAGCTAATATGCTTACAGTCCAATTCCTTCAAAGAAAGGAAATTGTTAACCAGAATTAATGTATGTAGTCAAAGTACTACTATTTGCCAGTGTTGTCGGAGAAGATCTAGAATACGTCCAAGAACGTACTTCTTCCAAGAAAGGAATATATATTCTTCTGCCGATTTGCTGAAGTCTGGTTAAAGGAGCAACACAACTGTCAAAATAAGTGGGGACAACTGCATCGCAGTCCTGCTTCCTGAAGATATTGTGTGAAAGGTGGAAATAGCACCAAGTTTGGAGAAAGCAGCGCAAGGAGTTAAATTTGGAGAACTGCGCAAGGAGTTTAGCATAGGAGAACGGCGCAAGGAGTTTAGTATAGGAGAATTGCGCAAGGAGTTATAAACGTGTTTGGAGAACACCATTTTCGTATAAGGATTTTATAAGCAAGGATTTATCAATGCAAGTGTACAAAGGACTTCGCTGATTTTCGCAGGACAAATGAATAAGGATATATTACAGCAGTCGTCCAGAACATTGCAAGAACTTTATGATCACCAAGAAGAAGAATGCTGGCTAAGTACTAAATAGATAAAGAGTGATTATATTTGATTATTGTGTATGTGCATTGTTGTCATATATTGTACCAATAGTAACGTACTTTCAATTAAAGACTTAGATTTTGTTAGCATAATCAAACAGTGTATTTGTGTTGTGCATTCGTGTGAGTTCGGGTAAAAGGTGATTTTGGCCTTGAGTCAAGTACGACTCGTAACAATATTGTGATTTAAACTTATATTAATATTTCTTATTGTGTATCATTTTATGATTTATCATGCAAGATAGTGTAGTTTTATATAAATCCCCGGAAGGGTATCAATCATAATTTAAAATAGAACATACGTATTGCTTCAGATAGCTAATCACGGAGAGTGCACGTGTACTTTTTAATTAATAATATCATCATGAGAGACCACGTGACACGATCTATTCAATCAGTGATATAATGTATTTCGTGTTAAGTAATCCATAATGAGTTTGATCACTCCTTACTGCATACTTCCGCTGTTATTAAATCAATAACTTAATTAAAACTGGTTATATTCTGCTATTTATTCTTGCTTGCTTGTATTCGTTGCATTATGCATGACCTATGTAAAGGGTACACGAGGCGAAAATGCTAGAATCCCTGATTAATCTTTATGTGTCAGTGTTGTATATTTCTGTCTGGGATGATGCTATCAAAAATCTTACATCTGAAATGATAATCCAAATTCACATTACCTAGACTGACTCGCAGCATGATTTTTTTCTTTTTACCTAATCTAAATTCGACAATTTGCGCGAACACTCAAGTGCAGAAGTTCTTTGTCGTGTATGAAAAAGAATAATATAAAACTGCATTAAATTATCATTGTTGCTCGAGAGATTGGACAAGCTTGGACATACTAATCTCTCCAGCAACAAGGGATAAATAATAATGTACTTGAGCGGATGATGTTGACGCGACCACCCCACCCCACCCCTGAGTGACTCGTACATTGGACGCATCAACTCAGGACGCATGAGTCCAATGCTTTCCCATATGCATTCATTAACCTGAGGCCCCACCTGGATCATGCTTATTTCCAAGTCTGTGCACTGAACAAATCTTAATCTTTACCCAGAGCAGCCAGCGCACATAAACGTTGAAAAAAACCAGTGCCTCTAGCCGGATTCGAGCCGGCGACCAAGTAGCACGACGCTCTGCCAATTGAGCCACAGAAGCACACTGGAGAAGAACAGAAGATTTTTAGGTATTAGGTTCGAAGTCTGTTCACTATTTCCATAACGCACGTATTCGTCCATGCTATTTCTCGCACGGTCTGATGGAAGTGAGCCACCAACACTCGTTCCTTAAAGGCCGCTATAAATATCTGGAAAACACATTAAGTTAGGAGCTGTGTAAAGTTTGTTGGTATAGAGGTGAACAATAACTAAACATTGGCTTGATTATATTTTAAGCCTACTTAATTGGGTTACCCTTGAAAGTTTGCCTGGTCAACCCAGTCCCTCTTTAAGTTAGAAATAATGGAGCCATGAATACTAGTAATTTTCTCACCTCTGATCGTGTGCTGTCGTCACCTTTTGCCAATGAACATCGATCTTCAACAGGAGTTATGCTGTACAGGAATTTCTATAATGAAAGACAGACATAAGAAGACTAGTTCGCGTCTGAAATTCTGACAACTGGACAGAAAATGCCGTACTGCGCAGGTCGGTAACCAATCACGGCGCGCCTTTGCCCAGACGCAATTAGTCTTTTTATCTCTGTCTTTCATTATATTGTATCAAAAGAAAACTTTGAGTTAAAACTGTGAGTCTTGTAAAATTGGATTCTTTGTGCTCCTATTGTCGTCCCCACTTTTGATGGGAAGTTGAAATTAAGCTGAAATTTCGTTGTCGTTTACCAGAATAGGTAAAATGGGTACAAAAATACCTCCAAGTTATTGGAAGCGAGTTTCACATTTTGCTATGTGTAAAGTGTAACGGATAGGATACGGTCATGTCATCATGTTATACCATCGTGCCCAATTTTACAACATTGATGTTGTCGCGGATGTTGTTTGATAGGAATACATTAAACATCTCCAAGTCTCGTGCTAATGAATTTCTTGTCACGAAACATTGATTTTAATGTTACATGCTCATGGTGGTGAAAACTGTTAACGCAACATACATGTGGACTGTGCATACAACTGTTGAAAACCCCGGTTGAAAACTCCTCATGAATGTTTATTAGCATATCGACTGCTCAGTGCCAGAAGTAGGTAAGTGCAATAGCTGCCATGTGTAGCTGCCATATGTAGATGAGTACAAAATACTGTGTGTATTTTGTCAAATGGTCACAGGGCAGCTATTGCACTTACCCACTTCTGGCACTGAGCAGTCAATATATAATTACACGCACTAACATGCCTTGTCGTTAGCAGTGGGTCTTAATTAATAATCATGATAATACTAGTAAAACATTTACTTAGGCTCCCAAACTGAATGCACACAAAACGTTAAGCATATTAAAGCAGTGATGTAGGTAGCATCATGTTCACTAAAAGCAGCGCATCCAATATATTTTTTGAAAAGATCATTCTTAGTACCAAATTTTTTTATAAATTAGCAGTATCATCACTGCGACAATCATATTAGTAAGTACGTGAATACTAAAATAGTAATGTCAGAAACCAGAAACACCCTTATGCAATCGCAACAACCCATGACAGTGATTTGCTTTTGTGTCAATAGACATAACCCGGAAACTTTCTAAAAAACAATCTCATATATAAATACAGCGTGACAAAACGGACTTCGAAAAAATTAAATAAAAGGACCTTACCACCAATTGGCTTTGATTTTCTCAAAATATACCTAACGAAAGGATTGATCTATATAAAAACAACCTTAACTCAAATTGACTACTCAATTGATACTGCCCTGGAGTAGGTTATATTAGCTTAGACCACAGATTATAGAAAGAACCTTCTTAGTCCTTCTATCATAATCTGTGCTCAGACTTACTTCTTTAAAACTCTCGCCTTCCGCTTTCGCTAGTTCATATACCGCATACATAGGTACGCATATCATCGACGATATCGTAAGCAACCAGCCTACTATATTGGCCCATGTGGGATAAACGTAGTCATCAAGGGTTAGTGGCACACTTAAAATAAGGCTTACCAAAAAGATAAACTGCAAAATAGATGAGAAAAACCGGTTACATGAGAAATGAATCCTAAAATGGTTCATTTAAGTAAAACTTTGACCTGAACAAAGCAATTATTACAATATCTAGTTTTGATAGGTGATCCGACCTATGGAAAATCAACATTACTATCACAGTTGAATTATTATGGTGGGTATTTTGCTTTCATGTGGGGGGTGTGTATTTGTAGGGTATAGGCGAGTTTGGGGTGTGGGGGTGTGCGAACAAGCTAGCGTGTGTTTGAGTGTATTATAAAGTTTGATAAGCCAAGTATCATTGCATGGATTGTTTATGACAGGGTGCATGTGAGATATTATTTTGCAAGGTGTTCCGAACTGTGGAAAGTTAAATATTTCATACATTAGTATCAAATTTGTCTAGTACATGTTGAACACTGCTGTATAATGGTATGTTTTACTTCGTGTGGGTGTGATGTGTTTGTGGAAGGGGTGTTTGTGTAAGGATGAGGTGTATGCCTGCGTGGGGTGTGTTTGGTCGAACGGGCGGGGGGGGGGCACCAATGTGTGTGTACATTAGTTTTGTGAGGAATTCCTGAAGCAGGAAAGACTACATTGTTATTAGATTTGCTTCACACACAGCAGTGCAACATGCGAAAGACGATTATTACATTTATCTCAGTGTGTACATTTGTTTTGTGAGGAAATTCTGAAGCAGGAAAGACCACATTGTTATTATATTTGCTTCAAATATCAGTGTTGCAAGCCAAACGTTTTTGACATTCTTGAATGAGTTACATTCTTGTGATAGTTTTTGATTTAACATGGCATTGTTTTAATTGTTTTTAACTGAGTAGTATCTCCATATTCTAATTATTTTAAGTGATCAATATAGAGTGGATATAGACCATAGGTTTAAGTATCTTTTGAATTATTTGGAAAAAAATCCCAACAAGTTTAAGGTCTGCTACATACGTTACGATCGTCACCTCAACACGTTTATAATAGCTGTGTGTTTGACTATATCTTCACGATGTAGCTTTTAGTGGTATGTAACGTGGCATTAGCATGGATATTTAAATTAAGAACAAAAAATACTTACTATTAAAAATACAGGGGCAGCAATTTTCCAACAAAACCTCCACCAAGGACCAGGACTAAAACCGAGCATTTCCTTCACATTTGCAGTGAAGTGGTTTAGACCTGAAAAGTAAGAATTGTATCAGCGATCAAGACTGTGTAAAAGGCTATCAGCAACTTGTTCACTTTACTTGAAACTATTGATATGTTTCGCTTATCCAGTGGCGTAGCTGGGGTGGAAATTTAGTACCTCAACCACAGAAAAATGTGGACGGCAAAGAGTAAAATGTCATTAAAATTGACAAATGGGGACGAAAATTTGGTTTTTCCCCCACACTAAAAGGCTGGCTACACCACTGCGTTTATCCCCGGGGGTCACTCCCATTGTGGCCTGTACACCATCCGCGATAATGAAAACGCGTAAAAGGGTCGTTTTTCGTGGTAGGCACGATACGCGCGTATCGCGTTTAGGGTGTCAAAAACATGAAAAATTGGAAAAAGGGTAGCAAAATGGCAATTTCTAAATACGCGGAAATGAAATTTAGGGTATGAAATTTGATGTTAGGAATGAAATCCCTGTTTAGGGTGTCGTTTTAGCCAAGGGTTAAATCCTTGTTTAGGGTGCTTTTCAAAGTTGATTATCGCGGATGGTGTACAGGCCACAATGGGAGTGACCCCCCGGGTTTATCCGTTGTCGTATTATTGTACGTGTTATAACATTAATGTTATTTGTTATCATAATAATTATTATCTTCACAATTTTCAATATTCAATTCATATTTGGGACAATTACCAATTTCATGATTGTTATTGTCAGAAAACATGCCAAACTATTATGTTTTTGCCCGTTTTAAAATATTCGCAAAATTAGAAACTACATCTAGTATACCATTTAGCGCTCTTTCATTTTTCGTTCTATTTAAATTTAATTTTTTTAAATGGGCTACTTTGATTATCCTACCTATTTCAGTCACCATTCTTTTTTTCCTTCCTTCCTTCCTTCCACCCCTTCTATTTCTGTCTGTCTGTGATGTCGCTCTATCTGTCTGTCTTTCTTATTTTCTATCTCTCCCTCTCCCATTCTCCCCATCTCCCCTCCCTCCCCATATTTACTTATTTATTTATTTATTTATTTGTTTATTTACTTCTGTCGACCTTTCTTTAGTCCTTTCTTACTCACCATAAAACCATGATATTGCTATAACTTCAACAGTAACAGCAAACAACAATGCCGTGCCAGCAAAGTGCGTGTCTTCTAAAGTCAGAACATACAGTCCTCCGTACGTGACATTGAATAAGCCGAATAAGAAGACTGACCCTACCACGCCGGTAGCGACCCACTCGCGTCGGTTCTTGAAACTATTTGGAAACTCATCTGTGAGGCCTGTGATAACTGCTTCCATACCACCAAACTGTCAAGCAAAACACAAATGAGTAGGAAATTAAAACAGATTTTATAGTTTAAGCCCATGAGAACGACTTACCGATTGGCCAAAAGAGGTTTTCATTATCAATTGGCCCAATCAGCAACATTGTTAAAATAATTTCACCACGCAAAAAAAATGGGGTGAATTATTTGCAAAGCTCCATTCTGATTGGTGATTAAAGTGAAGGTATCATATAATTGACCAATCAGAGGCAATGTTAGATCGGCATGTAGTGCTCTGGGGGTTAAGGGGCGTGACCCGATCGACAGTCTCGTCACACATTTTACTTCATCAAAACTTGAACAGATTTTTGTCAGGGAGGTCGGATGATATATCGCGATTTTGACGTGGACGCGTATTCATGAAATCTTCACAAACAATTCTAGAATGTGTTATGTGTTGTCAAAACAAACTGTGTTATTCTAAAATCGCTGGAGCTCGACAACGAGCCCCACTGTATGATTAAGTATGTTGTTTTTCAATTTGTAATTGATAACCGTCTATTCTGAACGGGTTTTCAGACTAGTTAATGTTCGTCAAACTCGCACAGCACAAGACGCGTGTCCTGTACCGCCTGATTTTGGTATCAGAAAAAAGCTTTTGTCTCCAATTTATTTTTATCTGGATTTTGCGCCGACACTTGTTAATTTCGTATGTCTTTAAGTTTTAATTGTAACACACAAAGCTCATATGTGATGCGATCACGAAAATCAGTCGGAACTGGGAACTATTAATTTGTCAGTTTCTTATGGGATAGTAAAAAGCATTTAAAAAGCTTCATTTTGCAGAGAACCCCATTGAAATTAAACAACTAGTTCCAGAGATATGAGCAATTAAAGAGTTTCCAAAACAAGAGGAAACAAAAGGAAATATTGCCTTTGTTTGGCTATATCTCAAAATCATTATTTCCTAGTTCCGGCTGATTTTGCTTGATCGCATCACATATGTCAGTCCATTGTGTTTTGGCTTTTGCTATGAATCGCTTGAATTTAACTCAAACTTGGAATCAGCTTGTTTTGGTGACAGGCCTCCACGAGCAGTGGCTTAATTGTTTCCCCCATCAGACCTGGTGTCCCCCATCATGGACGGTGCCCCCCCCCCCCACCCATAGAATGACCCACGCTACGCCACTGTCCACGAGATCGTGAAAGGTCAAAGCTCCATATGAAAATTCGGAGGATCCACTAAGAGCAAAAAACACTTTGCTGTAAATGTTTTTGAATAAAGAGAAACAAAATGCGCTACCATTACATTTCTTGAATATTCAAAGGCTCGTGGCTCCACTTGATTGATCAGTCGCATATTCCAAAACTAAAAATAGATTGGCTGTCGCCGAAATGATTTCTATTTTGGTACAACTTCAACCCCAAAGCAACCCCAAGCTTAAATGTATGTTAATATTGTCTCATTCCCAGTCTATGATATTATTTTGTATCGACATGAAGAAAATGCTTACCAAATAATGCGCTATATTGCTTCAGTATCTTTAACGTAACTGCTCAATTAGCTCATAAAAATTCAAGTGGTGCAGTAAAAATTGCACTGGTTACTCGCGGGCAAAGCAACCACCCCTTCGGGTTCAGAGCGACAAGTGAAGGGGCAGGGAACGTGCTCTAACCATGCATGCAGACCTGAGACGAATATTCGTCTCAGATGCAGACAGTGTCGGGACTGGATGTCAGGAGACCTCGGGGATACTAGTATTCAGACATATGGGAGACCGACTTCTGTATAAAATTGGAATACTAAATATTTTATAAGTTATAGCGTCACTCTATAATATTCTAGAAACATAAACACTATCGCAATATAAAGCCAAATCGGCATCGGCAGTGTGTAATGCATTGTAGGACAGTTTTTGTAGTTTTGGGACACTTTACCCTCTGACCTATTGGGAAAATTCAGAAAAAAAAATTGAGCGTACAAAATATAATCCAAAATGTTTTACAAGAATTATAACAAACCCACAAAACATTGTTAACTTATAAATTAATTATTTAAATATTTTAATGGTATAACATTATGACAAAAATAAATTAATTAATAATAATTACAGTAATTTCCCCGATATGTCAGAGGTCAAAGTGGTCCAAAACCGCTCGCAAAAACCGGATTGGGCTTATTAAACTTACCGAGCTATCTAATCCCAATGTAATAAGCATAATGTAGAATAGTATTGCCCATGCAGTTGAACCTGGGAGAGTCGCAATGGCTTCTGGGTAGACAATGAACACAAGACCGGGACCTGGGTTGGATGATAAAATTAATCATCAATTTAAATTAAACTCACCCATCGCCAATACCAGATCCCTACTATTATATGGCCACACACGCCCTACCCACACCCTACCCATACACTCATCCCTCCCATAGATCTTGATCAGAGCCCTCGCAATAACCGAGAAAGTCCAGTCAAGTCCTTTCAAGTGGTGAACCATAAGCGAACCAGTAATATAGCCCCCTGTGACCAAGAAAGTCCAACGATCCAACCGATCTTCGGTCGCTCTTCATCAGACCAGTATCAGACCCTACACAAATACACACCAGCACCACGTTCTCCCAGCACCCACTAAAAGCACATACCTCTCACACCTCAGCATAACGAGAGCCTAATAAATTTTATACAAAAAAAGGTTATTGTTGAATCAGGAAAGACAACATTATTAGCAGTCTTTAGGCACAACATTTACTTTTTGGTCCCATAGCATTATCGGTGCCCTGATAGGTATACCGATGGCTCTTTTCATCCTGAACATTTACATAGTGCTTTCGTTTTTTATTTATCGGTACCTAACCGGACACCGATCGTGGTACAGGCCCAAATAAGATGTGTTGCCTTACCAAGGCTGCAGTTAAGACTTTTTTCCTGTCCGTTTTCTCTCATCATGCACGTACACCCACCTTCCCCGAAACATACGCGCATCCCTCCCTCACACACACACCCTACAACCCCACCCACGTAACATGCCATCCCCATCCACGTAACATACCATCAGTAGCTACTTCTTCAATAGGTCTGTTAAGTTTTTCTGACATATATCCTAATACGGCAAATATAGCAAATCCAGAGAAGAAACTTGTCACGCAGTTAATACCACTAGTAAGGAGGGCATCTCTGAAAGAAAGCATATAGAAACTTGTCAAGCGGTTAATACCACTAGTAAGGAGGCCATCTCTGAAAGAAAGCATATAGAAACTTGTCAAGCAGTTAATACCACTAGTAAGGAGGGCATCTCTGAAAGAAAGCATATAGAAACTTGTCAAGCAGTTAATATCACTAGCAAGGAGGGCATCTCTGAAAGAAAGCATATAGAAACTTGTCAAGCAGTTAATATCACTAGTAAGGAGGGCATCTCTGAAAGAAAGCATATAGAAACTTGTCAAGCAGTTAATACCACTAGTAAGGAGGGCATCTCTGAAAGAAAGCATATAGAAACTTGTCAAGCAGTTAATATCACTAGTAAGGAGGGCATCTCTGAAAGAAAGTATATAGAAACTTGTCTTGCAGTTAATACCACTAGTAAAGAGGGCATCTCTGAAAGGAAGTATATAGAAACTTGTCAAGCAGTTAATATCACTAGTAAGGAGGGCATCTCTGAAAGAAAGCATATAGAAACTTTTCAAGCAGTTAATAGCTCTAGTAAGGAGGGCATTTCTGAAAGAAAGCATATAGAAACTTTTCAAGCAGTTAATACCTCTATAGTAAGGAGGGCATCTCTGAAAGAAAGCATATAGAAACATGTCAAGCAGTTAATACCTCTATAGTAAGGAGGGCATCTCTGAAAGAAAGCATATAGAAACTTGTCAAGCATTTAATAGCTCTAGTAAGGAGGGCGTTTCTGAAAGAAAGCATATAGAAACTTTTCAAGCAGTTAATACCTCTATAGTAAGGAGGGCATCTCTGAAAGAAAGCATATAGAAACTTGTCAAGCAGTTAATACCTCTATAGTAAGGAGGGCATCTCTGAAAGAAAGCATATAGAAACTTGTCAAGCAGTTAATACCACTAGTAAGGAGGGCATCTCTAAAAGAAAGCATATAGAAACTTGTCAAGCAGTTAATGCCACTAGTAAGAGGGCATCTCTAAAAGAAAGCATATAGAAACTTGTCAATCAGTTAATACCACTAGTAAGGAGGGCATCTCTAAAAGAAAGCATATAGAAACTTGTCAAGCAGTTAATATCACTAGTAAGGAGGGCATCTCTGAAAGGAAGCATATACAATCTTGTCAAGCAGTTAATACCACTAGTAAGGAGGGCATCTCTAAAAGAAAGCATATAGAAACTTGTCAATCAGTTAATATCACTAGTAAGGAGGGCATCTCAAAAAGAAAGCATACAGAAACTTGTCAAGCAGTTAATACCACTAGTAAGGAGGGCATCTCTGAAAGGAAGCATATAGAAACTTGTCAATCAGTTAATACCACTAGTAAGGAGGGCATCTCTGAAAGAAAGCATATAGAAACTTGTCAATAAGTTAATACCACTAGTAAGGAGGGCATCTCTGAAAGAAAGCATATAGAAACTTGTCAATCACTTAATACCACTAGTAAGGAGGGCATCTCTAAAAGAAAGCATATAGAAACTTGTCAATCAGTTAATACCACTAGTAAGGAGGGCATCTCTGAAAGAAAGCATATAGAAACTTGTCAATCAGTTAATACCACTAGTAAGGAGGGCATCTCTGAAAGAAAGCATATAGAAACTTGTCAAGCAGTTAATACCACTAGTAAGGAGGGCATCTCTGAAAGAAAGCATATAGAAACTTGTCAATCAGTTAATACCACTAGTAAGGAGGGCATCTCTGAAAGAAAGCATATAGAAACTTGTCAAGCAGTTAATACCACTAGTAAGGAGGGCATCTCTGAAAGAAAGCATATAGAAACTTGTCAATCAGTTAATACCACTAGTAAGGAGGGCATCTCTGAAAGAAAGCATATAGAAACTTGTCAAGCAGTTAATACCACTAGTAAGGAGGGCATCTCTGAAAGAAAGCATATAGAAACTTGTCAATCAGTTAATACCACTAGTAAGGAGGGCATCTCTGAAAGAAAGCATATAGAAACTTGTCAAGCAGTTAATACCACTAGTAAGGAGGGCATCTCTGAAAGAAAGCATATAGAAACTTGTCAATCAGTTAATACCACTAGTAAGGAGGGCATCTCTGAAAGGAAGCATATAGAAACTTGTCAAGCAGTTAATACCTCTATAGTAAGGAGGGCATCTCTGAAAGAAAGCATATAGAAACTTGTCAAGCAGTTAATACCTCTATAGTAAGGAGGGCATCTCTGAAAGAAAGCATATAGAAACTTGTCAAGCAGTTAATATCACTAGTAAGGAGGGCATCTCTAAAAGAAAGCATATAGAAACTTGTCAAGCAGTTAATATCACTAGTAAGGAGGGCATCTCTGAAAGGAAGCATATACAATCTTGTCAAGCAGTTAATACCACTAGTAAGGAGGGCATCTCTAAAAGAAAGCATATAGAAACTTGTCAAGCAGTTAATGTCACTAGTAAGGAGGGCATCTCTGAAAGGAAGCATTATAGAAACTTGTCAAGCAGTTAATACCACTAGTAAGAAGGGCATCTCTGAAAGGAAGCATATAGAAACTTGTCAAGCAGTTAATACCACTAGTAAGAAGGGCATCTCTGAAAGAAAGCATATAGAAACTTGTCAATCAGTTAATACCACTAGTAAGGAGGGCATCTCTGAAAGAAAGCATATAGAAACTTGTCAAGCAGTTAATACCACTAGTAAGGAGGGCATCTCTGAAAGAAAGCATATAGAAACTTGTCAATCAGTTAATACCACTAGTAAGGAGGGCATCTCTGAAAGAAAGCATATAGAAACTTGTCAAGCAGTTAATACCACTAGTAAGGAGGGCATCTCTGAAAGAAAGCATATAGAAACTTGTCAATCAGTTAATACCACTAGTAAGGAGGGCATCTCTGAAAGAAAGCATATAGAAACTTGTCAAGCAGTTAATACCACTAGTAAGGAGGGCATCTCTGAAAGAAAGCATATAGAAACTTGTCAATCAGTTAATACCACTAGTAAGGAGGGCATCTCTGAAAGAAAGCATATAGAAACTTGTCAAGCAGTTAATACCACTAGTAAGGAGGGCATCTCTGAAAGAAAGCATATAGAAACTTGTCAATCAGTTAATACCACTAGTAAGGAGGGCATCTCTGAAAGAAAGCATATAGAAACTTGTCAAGCAGTTAATACCACTAGTAAGGAGGGCATCTCTGAAAGAAAGCATATAGAAACTTGTCAATCAGTTAATACCACTAGTAAGGAGGGCATCTCTGAAAGGAAGCATATAGAAACTTGTCAAGCAGTTAATACCTCTATAGTAAGGAGGGCATCTCTGTAAGAAAGCATATAGAAACTTGTCAAGCAGTTAATACCTCTATAGTAAGGAGGGCATCTCTGAAAGAAAGCATATAGAAACTTGTCAAGCAGTTAATACCACTAGTAAGGAGGGCATCTCTAAAAGAAAGCATATAGAAACTTGTCAAGCAGTTAATATCACTAGTAAGGAGGGCATCTCTGAAAGGAAGCATATACAATCTTGTCAACCAGTTAATACCACTAGTAAGGAGGGCATCTCTAAAAGAAAGCATATAGAAACTTGTCAAGCAGTTAATGTCACTAGTAAGGAGGGCATCTCTGAAAGGAAGCATTATAGAAACTTGTCAAGCAGTTAATACCACTAGTAAGAAGGGCATCTCTGAAAGGAAGCATATAGAAACTTGTCAAGCAGTTAATACCACTAGTAAGAAGGGCATCTCTGAAAGAAAGCATATAGAAACTTGTCAATCAGTTAATACCACTAGTAAGGAGGGCATCTCTGAAAGAAAGCATATAGAAACTTGTCAAGCAGTTAATACCACTAGTAAGGAGGGCATCTCTGAAAGAAAGCATATAGAAACTTGTCAATCAGTTAATACCACTAGTAAGGAGGGCATCTCTGAAAGAAAGCATATAGAAACTTGTCAAGCAGTTAATACCACTAGTAAGGAGGGCATCTCTGAAAGAAAGCATATAGAAACTTGTCAATCAGTTAATACCACCAGTAAGGAGGGGATCTCTGAAAGAAAGCATATAGAAACTCTCTGAAGGAGGCATCTCTGAAGCATATAGAAACTTGTCAATCAGTTAATACCACTAGTAAGGAGGGCATCTCTGAAAGAAAGCATATAGAAACTTGTCAAGCAGTTAATACCACTAGTAAGGAGGGCATCTCTGAAAGAAAGCATATAGAAACTTGTCAATCAGTTAATACCACTAGTAAGGAGGGCATCTCTGAAAGAAAGCATATAGAAACTTGTCAATCAGTTAATACCACTAGTAAGGAGGGCATCTCTGAAAGGAAGCATATAGAAACTTGTCAAGCAGTTAATACCTCTATAGTAAGGAGGGCATCTCTGAAAGAAAGCATATAGAAACTTGTCAAGCAGTTAATACCTCTATAGTAAGGAGGGCATCTCTGAAAGAAAGCATATAGAAACTTGTCAAGCAGTTAATACCACTAGTAAGGAGGGCATCTCTAAAAGAAAGCATATAGAAACTTGTCAAGCAGTTAATATCACTAGTAAGGAGGGCATCTCTGAAAGGAAGCATATACAATCTTGTCAACCAGTTAATACCACTAGTAAGGAGGGCATCTCTAAAAGAAAGCATATAGAAACTTGTCAAGCAGTTAATGTCACTAGTAAGGAGGGCATCTCTGAAAGGAAGCATTATAGAAACTTGTCAAGCAGTTAATACCACTAGTAAGAAGGGCATCTCTGAAAGGAAGCATATAGAAACTTGTCAAGCAGTTAATACCACTAGTAAGAAGGGCATCTCTGAAAGAAAGCATATAGAAACTTGTCAATCAGTTAATATCACTAGTAAGGAGGGCATCTCTAAAAGAAAGCATATAGAAACTTGTCAAGCAGTTAATACCACTAGTAAGGAGGGCATCTCTGAAAGAAAGCATATAGAAACTTGTCAAGCAGTTAATATCACTAGTAAGGAGGGCATCTCTGAAAGGAAGCATATAGAAACTTGTCAAGCAGTTAATACCACTAGTAAGAAGGGCATCTCTGAAAGAAAGCATATAGAAACTTGTCAAGCAGTTAATACCACTAGTAAGGAGGGCATCTCTGAAAGAAAGCATATAGAAACTTGTCAAGCAGTTAATACCACTAGTAAGGAGGGCATCTCTAAGGAAAGCATATAGAAACTTGTCAAGCAGTTAATGCCACTAGTAAGAGGGCATCTCTAAAAGAAAGCATATAGAAACTTGTCAATCAGTTAATACCACTAGTAAGGAGGGCATCTCTAAAAGAAAGCATATAGAAACTTGTCAAGCAGTTAATATCACTAGTAAGGAGGGCATCTCTGAAAGGAAGCATATACAATCTTGTCAAGCAGTTAATACCACTAGTAAGGAGGGCATCTCTAAAAGAAAGCATATAGAAACTTGTCAAGCAGTTAATATCACTAGTAAGGAGGGCATCTCTGAAAGGAAGCATATAGAAACTTGTCAAGCAGTTAATACCACTAGTAAGAAGGGCATCTCTGAAAGGAAGCATATAGAAACTTGTCAAGCAGTTAATACCACTAGTAAGAAGGGCATCTCTGAAAGAAAGCATATAGAAACTTGTCAATCAGTTAATATCACTAGTAAGGAGGGCATCTCTAAAAGAAAGCATATAGAAACTTGTCAAGCAGTTAATACCACTAGTAAGGAGGGCATCTCTGAAAGAAAGCATATAGAAACTTGTCAATCAGTTAATACCACTAGTAAGGAGGGCATCTCTGAAAGAAAGCATATAGAAACTTGTCAAGCAGTTAATACCACTAATAAGGAGGGCATCTCTGAAAGAAAGCATATAGAAACTTGTCAATCAGTTAATACCACTAGTAAGGAGGGCATCTCTGAAAGAAAGCATATAGAAACTTGTCAAGCAGTTAATACCACTAGTAAGGAGGGCATCTCTGAAAGAAAGCATATAGAAACTTGTCAATCAGTTAATACCACTAGTAAGGAGGGCATCTCTGAAAGAAAGCATATAGAAACTTGTCAAGCAGTTAATACCACTAGTAAGGAGGGCATCTCTGAAAGAAAGCATATAGAAACTTGTCAATCAGTTAATACCACTAGTAAGGAGGGCATCTCTGAAAGAAAGCATATAGAAACTTGTCAAGCAGTTAATACCACTAGTAAGGAGGGCATCTCTGAAAGAAAGCATATAGAAACTTGTCAATCAGTTAATACCACTAGTAAGGAGGGCATCTCTGAAAGGAAGCATATAGAAACTTGTCAAGCAGTTAATACCTCTATAGTAAGGAGGGCATCTCTGAAAGAAAGCATATAGAAACTTGTCAAGCAGTTAATACCTCTATAGTAAGGAGGGCATCTCTGAAAGAAAGCATATAGAAACTTGTCAAGCAGTTAATACCACTAGTAAGGAGGGCATCTCTAAAAGAAAGCATATAGAAACTTGTCAAGCAGTTAATATCACTAGTAAGGAGGGCATCTCTGAAAGGAAGCATATACAATCTTGTCAAGCAGTTAATACCACTAGTAAGGAGGGCATCTCTAAAAGAAAGCATATAGAAACTTGTCAAGCAGTTAATGTCACTAGTAAGGAGGGCATCTCTGAAAGGAAGCATTATAGAAACTTGTCAAGCAGTTAATACCACTAGTAAGAAGGGCATCTCTGAAAGGAAGCATATAGAAACTTGTCAAGCAGTTAATACCACTAGTAAGAAGGGCATCTCTGAAAGAAAGCATATAGAAACTTGTCAATCAGTTAATATCACTAGTAAGGAGGGCATCTCTAAAAGAAAGCATATAGAAACTTGTCAAGCAGTTAATACCACTAGTAAGGAGGGCATCTCTGAAAGAAAGCATATAGAAACTTGTCAAGCAGTTAATATCACTAGTAAGGAGGGCATCTCTGAAAGGAAGCATATAGAAACTTGTCAAGCAGTTAATACCACTAGTAAGAAGGGCATCTCTGAAAGAAAGCATATAGAAACTTGTCAAGCAGTTAATACCTCTATAGTAAGGAGGGCATCTCTGAAAGAAAGCATATAGAAACTTGTCAAGCAGTTAATACCACTAGTAAGGAGGGCATCTCTAAGGAAAGCATATAGAAACTTGTCAAGCAGTTAATGCCACTAGTAAGAGGGCATCTCTAAAAGAAAGCATATAGAAACTTGTCAATCAGTTAATACCACTAGTAAGGAGGGCATCTCTAAAAGAAAGCATATAGAAACTTGTCAAGCAGTTAATATCACTAGTAAGGAGGGCATCTCTGAAAGGAAGCATATACAATCTTGTCAAGCAGTTAATACCACTAGTAAGGAGGGCATCTCTAAAAGAAAGCATATAGAAACTTGTCAAGCAGTTAATATCACTAGTAAGGAGGGCATCTCTGAAAGGAAGCATATAGAAACTTGTCAAGCAGTTAATACCACTAGTAAGAAGGGCATCTCTGAAAGGAAGCATATAGAAACTTGTCAAGCAGTTAATACCACTAGTAAGAAGGGCATCTCTGAAAGAAAGCATATAGAAACTTGTCAATCAGTTAATATCACTAGTAAGGAGGGCATCTCTAAAAGAAAGCATATAGAAACTTGTCAAGCAGTTAATACCACTAGTAAGGAGGGCATCTCTGAAAGAAAGCATATAGAAACTTGTCAATCAGTTAATACCACTAGTAAGGAGGGCATCTCTGAAAGGAAGCATATAGAAACTTGTCAAGCAGTTAATACCACTAGTAAGAAGGGCATCTCTGAAAGGAAGCATATAGAAACTTGTCAAGCAGTTAATACCACTAGTAAGAAGGGCATCTCTGAAAGAAAGCATATAGAAACTTGTCAAGCAGTTAATATCACTAGTAAGGAGGGCATCTCTGAAAGGAAGCATATAGAAACTTGTCAAGCAGTTAATACCACTAGTAAGAAGGGCATCTCTGAAAGGAAGCATATAGAAACTTGTCAAGCAGTTAATACCACTAGTAAGAAGGGCATCTCTGAAAGAAAGCATATAGAAACTTGTCAAGCAGTTAATATCACTAGTAAGGAGGGCATCTCTGAAAGGAAGCATATAGAAACTTGTCAAGCAGTTAATACCACTAGTAAGAAGGGCATCTCTGAAAGGAAGCATATAGAAACTTGTCAAGCAGTTAATACCTAGTACTAGTAAGAAACTTGGGCATCTCTGAAAGAAAGCATATAGAAACTTGTCAAGCAGTTAATACCACTAGTAAGGAGGGCATCTCTGCAAGAAAGCATATAGAAACTTGTCAAGCAGTTAATACCACTAGTAAGGAGGGCATCTCTGAAAGAAAGCATATAGAAACTTGTCAATACCACTAGTAAGGAGGGCATCTCTGAAAGAAAGCATATAGAACTTGTCAAGCAGTTAATACCACTAGTAAGGAGGGCATCTCTGAAAGAAAGCATATAGAAACTTGTCAAGCAGTTAATACCACTAGTAAGGAGGGCATCTCTGAAAGAAAGCATATAGAAACTTGTCAAGCAGTTAATACCACTAGTAAGGAGGGCATCTCTGAAAGAAAGCATATAGAAACTTGTCAATCAGTTAATACCACTAGTAAGGAGGGCATCTCTGAAAGAAAGCATATAGAAACTTGTCAATCAGTTAATACCACTAGTAAGGAGGGCATCTCTGAAAGAAAGCATATAGAAACTTGTCAAGCAGTTAATACCACTAGTAAGGAGGGCATCTCTGAAAGAAAGCATATAGAAACTTGTCAATCAGTTAATACCACTAGTAAGGAGGGCATCTCTGAAAGGAAGCATATAGAAACTTGTCAAGCAGTTAATACCTCTATAGTAAGGAGGGCATCTCTGAAAGAAAGCATATAGAAACTTGTCAAGCAGTTAATACCTCTATAGTAAGGAGGGCATCTCTGAAAGAAAGCATATAGAAACTTGTCAAGCAGTTAATACCACTAGTAAGGAGGGCATCTCTAAAAGAAAGCATATAGAAACTTGTCAAGCAGTTAATATCACTAGTAAGGAGGGCATCTCTGAAAGGAAGCATATACAATCTTGTCAAGCAGTTAATACCACTAGTAAGGAGGGCATCTCTAAAAGAAAGCATATAGAAACTTGTCAAGCAGTTAATGTCACTAGTAAGGAGGGCATCTCTGAAAGGAAGCATTATAGAAACTTGTCAAGCAGTTAATACCACTAGTAAGAAGGGCATCTCTGAAAGGAAGCATATAGAAACTTGTCAAGCAGTTAATACCACTAGTAAGAAGGGCATCTCTGAAAGAAAGCATATAGAAACTTGTCAATCAGTTAATATCACTAGTAAGGAGGGCATCTCTAAAAGAAAGCATATAGAAACTTGTCAAGCAGTTAATACCACTAGTAAGGAGGGCATCTCTGAAAGAAAGCATATAGAAACTTGTCAAGCAGTTAATATCACTAGTAAGGAGGGCATCTCTGAAAGGAAGCATATAGAAACTTGTCAAGCAGTTAATACCACTAGTAAGAAGGGCATCTCTGAAAGAAAGCATATAGAAACTTGTCAAGCAGTTAATACCTCTATAGTAAGGAGGGCATCTCTGAAAGAAAGCATATAGAAACTTGTCAAGCAGTTAATACCACTAGTAAGGAGGGCATCTCTAAGGAAAGCATATAGAAACTTGTCAAGCAGTTAATGCCACTAGTAAGAGGGCATCTCTAAAAGAAAGCATATAGAAACTTGTCAATCAGTTAATACCACTAGTAAGGAGGGCATCTCTAAAAGAAAGCATATAGAAACTTGTCAAGCAGTTAATATCACTAGTAAGGAGGGCATCTCTGAAAGGAAGCATATACAATCTTGTCAAGCAGTTAATACCACTAGTAAGGAGGGCATCTCTAAAAGAAAGCATATAGAAACTTGTCAAGCAGTTAATATCACTAGTAAGGAGGGCATCTCTGAAAGGAAGCATATAGAAACTTGTCAAGCAGTTAATACCACTAGTAAGAAGGGCATCTCTGAAAGGAAGCATATAGAAACTTGTCAAGCAGTTAATACCACTAGTAAGAAGGGCATCTCTGAAAGAAAGCATATAGAAACTTGTCAATCAGTTAATATCACTAGTAAGGAGGGCATCTCTAAAAGAAAGCATATAGAAACTTGTCAATCAGTTAATACCACTAGTAAGGAGGGCATCTCTGAAAGAAAGCATATAGAAACTTGTCAAGCAGTTAATACCACTAGTAAGGAGGGCATCTCTGAAAGAAAGCATATAGAAACTTGTCAATCAGTTAATACCACTAGTAAGGAGGGCATCTCTGAAAGAAAGCATATAGAAACTTGTCAAGCAGTTAATACCACTAGTAAGGAGGGCATCTCTGAAAGAAAGCATATAGAAACTTGTCAATCAGTTAATACCACTAGTAAGGAGGGCATCTCTGAAAGAAAGCATATAGAAACTTGTCAAGCAGTTAATACCACTAGTAAGGAGGGCATCTCTGAAAGAAAGCATATAGAAACTTGTCAATCAGTTAATACCACTAGTAAGGAGGGCATCTCTGAAAGAAAGCATATAGAAACTTGTCAAGCAGTTAATACCACTAGTAAGGAGGGCATCTCTGAAAGAAAGCATATAGAAACTTGTCAATCAGTTAATACCACTAGTAAGGAGGGCATCTCTGAAAGAAAGCATATAGAAACTTGTCAATCAGTTAATACCACTAGTAAGGAGGGCATCTCTGAAAGGAAGCATATAGAAACTTGTCAAGCAGTTAATACCTCTATAGTAAGGAGGGCATCTCTGAAAGAAAGCATATAGAAACTTGTCAAGCAGTTAATACCTCTATAGTAAGGAGGGCATCTCTGAAAGAAAGCATATAGAAACTTGTCAAGCAGTTAATACCACTAGTAAGGAGGGCATCTCTAAAAGAAAGCATATAGAAACTTGTCAAGCAGTTAATATCACTAGTAAGGAGGGCATCTCTGAAAGGAAGCATATACAATCTTGTCAACCAGTTAATACCACTAGTAAGGAGGGCATCTCTAAAAGAAAGCATATAGAAACTTGTCAAGCAGTTAATGTCACTAGTAAGGAGGGCATCTCTGAAAGGAAGCATTATAGAAACTTGTCAAGCAGTTAATACCACTAGTAAGAAGGGCATCTCTGAAAGGAAGCATATAGAAACTTGTCAAGCAGTTAATACCACTAGTAAGAAGGGCATCTCTGAAAGAAAGCATATAGAAACTTGTCAATCAGTTAATATCACTAGTAAGGAGGGCATCTCTAAAAGAAAGCATATAGAAACTTGTCAAGCAGTTAATACCACTAGTAAGGAGGGCATCTCTGAAAGAAAGCATATAGAAACTTGTCAAGCAGTTAATATCACTAGTAAGGAGGGCATCTCTGAAAGGAAGCATATAGAAACTTGTCAAGCAGTTAATACCACTAGTAAGAAGGGCATCTCTGAAAGAAAGCATATAGAAACTTGTCAAGCAGTTAATACCTCTATAGTAAGGAGGGCATCTCTGAAAGAAAGCATATAGAAACTTGTCAAGCAGTTAATACCACTAGTAAGGAGGGCATCTCTAAGGAAAGCATATAGAAACTTGTCAAGCAGTTAATGCCACTAGTAAGAGGGCCACTCTAAAAGAAAGCATATAGAAACTTGTCAATCAGTTAATACCACTAGTAAGGAGGGCATCTCTAAAAGAAAGCATATAGAAACTTGTCAAGCAGTTAATATCACTAGTAAGGAGGGCATCTCTGAAAGGAAGCATATACAATCTTGTCAAGCAGTTAATACCACTAGTAAGGAGGGCATCTCTAAAAGAAAGCATATAGAAACTTGTCAAGCAGTTAATATCACTAGTAAGGAGGGCATCTCTGAAAGGAAGCATATAGAAACTTGTCAAGCAGTTAATACCACTAGTAAGAAGGGCATCTCTGAAAGGAAGCATATAGAAACTTGTCAAGCAGTTAATACCACTAGTAAGAAGGGCATCTCTGAAAGAAAGCATATAGAAACTTGTCAATCAGTTAATATCACTAGTAAGGAGGGCATCTCTAAAAGAAAGCATATAGAAACTTGTCAAGCAGTTAATACCACTAGTAAGGAGGGCATCTCTGAAAGAAAGCATATAGAAACTTGTCAAGCAGTTAATATCACTAGTAAGGAGGGCATCTCTGAAAGGAAGCATATAGAAACTTGTCAAGCAGTTAATACCACTAGTAAGAAGGGCATCTCTGAAAGAAAGCATATAGAAACTTGTCAAGCAGTTAATACCTCTATAGTAAGGAGGGCATCTCTGAAAGAAAGCATATAGAAACTTGTCAAGCAGTTAATACCACTAGTAAGGAGGGCATCTCTAAGGAAAGCATATAGAAACTTGTCAAGCAGTTAATGCCACTAGTAAGAGGGCATCTCTAAAAGAAAGCATATAGAAACTTGTCAATCAGTTAATACCACTAGTAAGGAGGGCATCTCTAAAAGAAAGCATATAGAAACTTGTCAAGCAGTTAATATCACTAGTAAGGAGGGCATCTCTGAAAGGAAGCATATACAATCTTGTCAAGCAGTTAATACCACTAGTAAGGAGGGCATCTCTAAAAGAAAGCATATAGAAACTTGTCAAGCAGTTAATATCACTAGTAAGAATCTCTGAAAGGAAGCATATAGAAACTTGTCAAGCAGTTAATACCACTAGTAAGAAGGGCATCTCTGAAAGGAAGCATATAGAAACTTGTCAAGCAGTTAATACCACTAGTAAGAAGGGCATCTCTGAAAGAAAGCATATAGAAACTTGTCAATCAGTTAATATCACTAGTAAGGAGGGCATCTCTAAAAGAAAGCATATAGAAACTTGTCAAGCAGTTAATACCACTAGTAAGGAGGGCATCTCTGAAAGAAAGCATATAGAAACTTGTCAATCAGTTAATACCACTAGTAAGGAGGGCATCTCTGAAAGGAAGCATATAGAAACTTGTCAAGCAGTTAATACCACTAGTAAGAAGGGCATCTCTGAAAGGAAGCATATAGAAACTTGTCAAGCAGTTAATACCACTAGTAAGAAGGGCATCTCTGAAAGAAAGCATATAGAAACTTGTCAAGCAGTTAATATCACTAGTAAGGAGGGCATCTCTGAAAGGAAGCATATAGAAACTTGTCAAGCAGTTAATACCACTAGTAAGAAGGGCATCTCTGAAAGGAAGCATATAGAAACTTGTCAAGCAGTTAATACCACTAGTAAGAAGGGCATCTCTGAAAGAAAGCATATAGAAACTTGTCAAGCAGTTAATATCACTAGAAACATCTCTGAAAGGAAGCATATAGAAACTTGTCAAGCAGTTAATACCACTAGTAAGAAGGGCATCTCTGAAAGGAAGCATATAGAAACTTGTCAAGCAGTTAATACCACTAGTAAGAAGGGCATCTCTGAAAGAAAGCATATAGAAACTTGTCAATCAGTTAATATCACTAGTAAGGAGGGCATCTCTAAAAGAAAGCATATAGAAACTTGTCAAGCAGTTAATACCACTAGTAAGGAGGGCATCTCTGAAAGAAAGCATATAGAAACTTGTCAATCAGTTAATACCACTAGTAAGGAGGGCATCTCTGAAAGAAAGCATATAGAAACTTGTCAAGCAGTTAATACCACTAGTAAGGAGGGCATCTCTGAAAGAAAGCATATAGAAACTTGTCAATCAGTTAATACCACTAGTAAGGAGGGCATCTCTGAAAGAAAGCATATAGAAACTTGTCAAGCAGTTAATACCACTAGTAAGGAGGGCATCTCTGAAAGAAAGCATATAGAAACTTGTCAATCAGTTAATACCACTAGTAAGGAGGGCATCTCTGAAAGAAAGCATATAGAAACTTGTCAAGCAGTTAATACCACTAGTAAGGAGGGCATCTCTGAAAGAAAGCATATAGAAACTTGTCAATCAGTTAATACCACTAGTAAGGAGGGCATCTCTGAAAGAAAGCATATAGAAACTTGTCAAGCAGTTAATACCACTAGTAAGGAGGGCATCTCTGAAAGAAAGCATATAGAAACTTGTCAATCAGTTAATACCACTAGTAAGGAGGGCATCTCTGAAAGGAAGCATATAGAAACTTGTCAAGCAGTTAATACCTCTATAGTAAGGAGGGCATCTCTGAAAGAAAGCATATAGAAACTTGTCAAGCAGTTAATACCTCTATAGTAAGGAGGGCATCTCTGAAAGAAAGCATATAGAAACTTGTCAAGCAGTTAATACCACTAGTAAGGAGGGCATCTCTAAAAGAAAGCATATAGAAACTTGTCAAGCAGTTAATATCACTAGTAAGGAGGGCATCTCTGAAAGGAAGCATATACAATCTTGTCAAGCAGATTAATACCACTAGTAAGGAGGGCATCTCTAAAAGAAAGCATATAGAAACTTGTCAAGCAGTTAATGTCACTAGTAAGGAGGGCATCTCTGAAAGGAAGCATTATAGAAACTTGTCAAGCAGTTAATACCACTAGTAAGAAGGGCATCTCTGAAAGGAAGCATATAGAAACTTGTCAAGCAGTTAATACCACTAGTAAGAAGGGCATCTCTGAAAGAAAGCATATAGAAACTTGTCAATCAGTTAATATCACTAGTAAGGAGGGCATCTCTAAAAGAAAGCATATAGAAACTTGTCAAGCAGTTAATACCACTAGTAAGGAGGGCATCTCTGAAAGAAAGCATATAGAAACTTGTCAAGCAGTTAATATCACTAGTAAGGAGGGCATCTCTGAAAGGAAGCATATAGAAACTTGTCAAGCAGTTAATACCACTAGTAAGAAGGGCATCTCTGAAAGAAAGCATATAGAAACTTGTCAAGCAGTTAATACCTCTATAGTAAGGAGGGCATCTCTGAAAGAAAGCATATAGAAACTTGTCAAGCAGTTAATACCACTAGTAAGGAGGGCATCTCTAAGGAAAGCATATAGAAACTTGTCAAGCAGTTAATGCCACTAGTAAGAGGGCATCTCTAAAAGAAAGCATATAGAAACTTGTCAATCAGTTAATACCACTAGTAAGGAGGGCATCTCTAAAAGAAAGCATATAGAAACTTGTCAAGCAGTTAATATCACTAGTAAGGAGGGCATCTCTGAAAGGAAGCATATACAATCTTGTCAAGCAGTTAATACCACTAGTAAGGAGGGCATCTCTAAAAGAAAGCATATAGAAACTTGTCAAGCAGTTAATATCACTAGTAAGGAGGGCATCTCTGAAAGGAAGCATATAGAAACTTGTCAAGCAGTTAATACCACTAGTAAGAAGGGCATCTCTGAAAGGAAGCATATAGAAACTTGTCAAGCAGTTAATACCACTAGTAAGAAGGGCATCTCTGAAAGAAAGCATATAGAAACTTGTCAATCAGTTAATATCACTAGTAAGGAGGGCATCTCTAAAAGAAAGCATATAGAAACTTGTCAAGCAGTTAATACCACTAGTAAGGAGGGCATCTCTGAAAGAAAGCATATAGAAACTTGTCAATCAGTTAATACCACTAGTAAGGAGGGCATCTCTGAAAGGAAGCATATAGAAACTTGTCAAGCAGTTAATACCACTAGTAAGAAGGGCATCTCTGAAAGGAAGCATATAGAAACTTGTCAAGCAGTTAATACCACTAGTAAGAAGGGCATCTCTGAAAGAAAGCATATAGAAACTTGTCAAGCAGTTAATATCACTAGTAAGGAGGGCATCTCTGAAAGGAAGCATATAGAAACTTGTCAAGCAGTTAATACCACTAGTAAGAAGGGCATCTCTGAAAGGAAGCATATAGAAACTTGTCAAGCAGTTAATACCACTAGTAAGAAGGGCATCTCTGAAAGAAAGCATATAGAAACTTGTCAAGCAGTTAATATCACTAGTAAGGAGGGCATCTCTGAAAGGAAGCATATAGAAACTTGTCAAGCAGTTAATACCACTAGTAAGAAGGGCATCTCTGAAAGGAAGCATATAGAAACTTGTCAAGCAGTTAATACCACTAGTAAGAAGGGCATCTCTGAAAGAAAGCATATAGAAACTTGTCAATCAGTTAATATCACTAGTAAGGAGGGCATCTCTAAAAGAAAGCATATAGAAACTTGTCAAGCAGTTAATACCACTAGTAAGGAGGGCATCTCTGAAAGAAAGCATATAGAAACTTGTCAATCAGTTAATACCACTAGTAAGGAGGGCATCTCTGAAAGAAAGCATATAGAAACTTGTCAAGCAGTTAATACCACTAGTAAGGAGGGCATCTCTGAAAGAAAGCATATAGAAACTTGTCAATCAGTTAATACCACTAGTAAGGAGGGCATCTCTGAAAGAAAGCATATAGAAACTTGTCAAGCAGTTAATACCACTAGTAAGGAGGGCATCTCTGAAAGAAAGCATATAGAAACTTGTCAATCAGTTAATACCACTAGTAAGGAGGGCATCTCTGAAAGAAAGCATATAGAAACTTGTCAAGCAGTTAATACCACTAGTAAGGAGGGCATCTCTGAAAGAAAGCATATAGAAACTTGTCAATCAGTTAATACCACTAGTAAGGAGGGCATCTCTGAAAGGAAGCATATACAATCTTGTCAAGCAGTTAATACCACTAGTAAGGAGGGCATCTCTAAAAGAAAGCATATAGAAACTTGTCAAGCAGTTAATATCACTAGTAAGGAGGGCATCTCTGAAAGGAAGCATATAGAAACTTGTCAAGCAGTTAATACCACTAGTAAGAAGGGCATCTCTGAAAGGAAGCATATAGAAACTTGTCAAGCAGTTAATACCACTAGTAAGAAGGGCATCTCTGAAAGAAAGCATATAGAAACTTGTCAATCAGTTAATATCACTAGTAAGGAGGGCATCTCTAAAAGAAAGCATATAGAAACTTGTCAAGCAGTTAATACCACTAGTAAGGAGGGCATCTCTGAAAGAAAGCATATAGAAACTTGTCAATCAGTTAATACCACTAGTAAGGAGGGCATCTCTGAAAGGAAGCATATAGAAACTTGTCAAGCAGTTAATACCACTAGTAAGAAGGGCATCTCTGAAAGGAAGCATATAGAAACTTGTCAAGCAGTTAATACCACTAGTAAGAAGGGCATCTCTGAAAGAAAGCATATAGAAACTTGTCAAGCAGTTAATATCACTAGTAAGGAGGGCATCTCTGAAAGGAAGCATATAGAAACTTGTCAAGCAGTTAATACCACTAGTAAGAAGGGCATCTCTGAAAGGAAGCATATAGAAACTTGTCAAGCAGTTAATACCACTAGTAAGAAGGGCATCTCTGAAAGAAAGCATATAGAAACTTGTCAAGCAGTTAATATCACTAGTAAGGAGGGCATCTCTGAAAGGAAGCATATAGAAACTTGTCAAGCAGTTAATACCACTAGTAAGAAGGGCATCTCTGAAAGGAAGCATATAGAAACTTGTCAAGCAGTTAATACCACTAGTAAGAAGGGCATCTCTGAAAGAAAGCATATAGAAACTTGTCAATCAGTTAATATCACTAGTAAGGAGGGGCATCTCTAAAAGAAAGCATATAGAAACTTGTCAAGCAGTTAATACCACTAGTAAGGAGGGCATCTCTGAAAGAAAGCATATAGAAACTTGTCAATCAGTTAATACCACTAGTAAGGAGGGCATCTCTGAAAGAAAGCATATAGAAACTTGTCAAGCAGTTAATACCACTAGTAAGGAGGGCATCTCTGAAAGAAAGCATATAGAAACTTGTCAATCAGTTAATACCACTAGTAAGGAGGGCATCTCTGAAAGAAAGCATATAGAAACTTGTCAAGCAGTTAATACCACTAGTAAGGAGGGCATCTCTGAAAGAAAGCATATAGAAACTTGTCAATCAGTTAATACCACTAGTAAGGAGGGCATCTCTGAAAGAAAGCATATAGAAACTTGTCAAGCAGTTAATACCACTAGTAAGGAGGGCATCTCTGAAAGAAAGCATATAGAAACTTGTCAATCAGTTAATACCACTAGTAAGGAGGGCATCTCTGAAAGAAAGCATATAGAAACTTGTCAAGCAGTTAATACCACTAGTAAGGAGGGCATCTCTGAAAGAAAGCATATAGAAACTTGTCAATCAGTTAATACCACTAGTAAGGAGGGCATCTCTGAAAGGAAGCATATAGAAACTTGTCAAGCAGTTAATACCTCTATAGTAAGGAGGGCATCTCTGAAAGAAAGCATATAGAAACTTGTCAAGCAGTTAATACCTCTATAGTAAGGAGGGCATCTCTGAAAGAAAGCATATAGAAACTTGTCAAGCAGTTAATACCACTAGTAAGGAGGGCATCTCTAAAAGAAAGCATATAGAAACTTGTCAAGCAGTTAATATCACTAGTAAGGAGGGCATCTCTGAAAGAAAGCATATACAATCTTGTCAAGCAGTTAATACCACTAGTAAGGAGGGCATCTCTAAAAGAAAGCATATAGAAACTTGTCAAGCAGTTAATGTCACTAGTAAGGAGGGCATCTCTGAAAGGAAGCATTATAGAAACTTGTCAAGCAGTTAATACCACTAGTAAGAAGGGCATCTCTGAAAGGAAGCATATAGAAACTTGTCAAGCAGTTAATACCACTAGTAAGAAGGGCATCTCTGAAAGAAAGCATATAGAAACTTGTCAATCAGTTAATATCACTAGTAAGGAGGGCATCTCTAAAAGAAAGCATATAGAAACTTGTCAAGCAGTTAATACCACTAGTAAGGAGGGCATCTCTGAAAGAAAGCATATAGAAACTTGTCAAGCAGTTAATATCACTAGTAAGGAGGGCATCTCTGAAAGGAAGCATATAGAAACTTGTCAAGCAGTTAATACCACTAGTAAGAAGGGCATCTCTGAAAGAAAGCATATAGAAACTTGTCAAGCAGTTAATACCTCTATAGTAAGGAGGGCATCTCTGAAAGAAAGCATATAGAAACTTGTCAAGCAGTTAATACCACTAGTAAGGAGGGCATCTCTAAGGAAAGCATATAGAAACTTGTCAAGCAGTTAATGCCACTAGTAAGAGGGCATCTCTAAAAGAAAGCATATAGAAACTTGTCAATCAGTTAATACCACTAGTAAGGAGGGCATCTCTAAAAGAAAGCATATAGAAACTTGTCAAGCAGTTAATATCACTAGTAAGGAGGGCATCTCTGAAAGGAAGCATATACAATCTTGTCAAGCAGTTAATACCACTAGTAAGGAGGGCATCTCTAAAAGAAAGCATATAGAAACTTGTCAAGCAGTTAATATCACTAGTAAGGAGGGCATCTCTGAAAGGAAGCATATAGAAACTTGTCAAGCAGTTAATACCACTAGTAAGAAGGGCATCTCTGAAAGGAAGCATATAGAAACTTGTCAAGCAGTTAATACCACTAGTAAGAAGGGCATCTCTGAAAGAAAGCATATAGAAACTTGTCAATCAGTTAATATCACTAGTAAGGAGGGCATCTCTAAAAGAAAGCATATAGAAACTTGTCAATCAGTTAATACCACTAGTAAGGAGGGCATCTCTGAAAGAAAGCATATAGAAACTTGTCAATAAGTTAATACCACTAGTAAGGAGGGCATCTCTGAAAGAAAGCATATAGAAACTTGTCAATCAGTTAATACCACTAGTAAGGAGGGCATCTCTGAAAGAAAGCATATAGAAACTTGTCAATCAGTTAATACCACTAGTAAGGAGGGCATCTCTGAAAGAAAGCATATAGAAACTTGTCAATCAGTTAATACCACTAGTAAGGAGGGCATCTCTGAAAGAAAGCATATAGAAACTTGTCAAGCAGTTAATACCACTAGTAAGGAGGGCATCTCTGAAAGAAAGCATATAGAAACTTGTCAAGCAGTTAATACCACTAGTAAGGAGGGCATCTCTGAAAGGAAGCATATAGAAACTTGTCAAGCAGTTAATATCACTAGTAAGGAGGGCATCTCTGAAAGAAAGCATATAGAAACTTTTCAAGCGGTTAATACCACTAGTAAGGAGGGCATCTCTGAAAGAAAGCATATAGAAACTTGTCACGCAGTTAATACCACTAGTAAGGAGGGCATCTCTGAAAGGAAGCATATAGAAACTTGTCAAGCAGTTAATACCACTAGTAAGGAGGGCATCTCTGAAAGAAAGCATATAGAAACTTGTCACGCAGTTAATACCACTAGTAAGGAGGGCATCTCTGAAAGGAAGCATATAGAAACTTGTCAAGCAGTTAATACCACTAGTAAGGAGGGCATCCCTGAAAGAAACCATATAGAAACTTGTCAAGCAGTTAATACCACTAGTAAAGAGGGCATCTCTGAAAGAAAGCATATAGAAACTTGTCAATCAGTTAATTCCACTAGTAAAGAGGGCATCTCTGAAAGAAAGCATATAGAAACTTGTCAAGCAGTTAATACCACTAGTAAGGAGGGCATCTCTGAAAGAAAGCATATAGAAACTTGTCAAGCAGTTAATACCACTAGTAAGGAGGGCATCTCTGAAAGAAAGCATATAGAAACTTGTCAAGCAGTTAATACCACTAGTAAGGAGGGCATCTCTGAAAGAAAGCATATAGAAACTTGTCAAGCAGTTAATACCACTAGTAAGGAGGGCATCTCTAAAAGAAAGCATATAGAAACTTGTCAAGCAGTTAATACCACTAGTAAGGAGGGCATCTCTAAAAGAAAGCATATAGCAACTTGTCAATCAGTTAATACCACTAGTAAGGAGGGCATCTCTGAAAGGAAGCATATAGAAACTTGTCAAGCAGTTAATACCACTAGTAAGAAGGGCATCTCTGAAAGAAAGCATATAGAAACTTGTCAAGCAGTTAATACCTCTATAGTAAGGAGGGCATCTCTGAAAGAAAGCATATAGAAACTTGTCAAGCAGTTAATACCACTAGTAAGGAGGGCATCTCTAAGGAAAGCATATAGAAACTTGTCAAGCAGTTAATGCCACTAGTAAGAGGGCATCTCTAAAAGAAAGCATATAGAAACTTGTCAAGCAGTTAATACCACTAGTAAGGAGGGCATCTCTAAAAGAAAGCATATAGAAACTTGTCAAGCAGTTAATACCACTAGTAAGGAGGGCATCTCTAAAAGAAAGCATATAGAAATTTGTCAAGCAGTTAATACCACTAGTAAGGAGGGCATCTCTAAAAGAAAGCATATACCAACTTGTCAATCAGTTAATACCACTAGTAAGGAGGGCATCTCTAAAAGAAAGCATATAGAAAGTTGTCAAGCAGTTAATGCCACTAGTAAGGAGGGCATCTCTAAAAGAAAGCATATAGAAACTTGTCAATCGGTTAATACCACTAGTAAGGAGGGCATCTCTAAAAGAAAGCAAGTTGAATAAAGAGGCACAGTTATATGCATGCCAATGAGTCAATTTAACCGAGAATAGTAAATCATTTTCCGACAATTCTATTCGAGCAAAAAGTTCCGTAGATAGAAATACTAAAATACTTCAAATTTATTGAAACATTCCAGTAATCGATTTAGGCAAGTACAGTGTCAAAATTTGATTATCATTTTTCTTGTCTTCCAGTAACCATGGTAACTGTCATTTTATCATGTCGTGGTTTATTTTTTCAGGCAATCCTTCAGATTGGCAGGGTTATATATTGTTACAAAGGGCTTATATTTGACATGCCCTAGTTTTCAGAGATTTTTATTCTGCTGGCGTTTTTCAATAGGTTCTTCCAAAACGGCCAATTATGGTACCGTAAACGTTCGCCTAATGGCGCTCTGGAGTTCATGGAAATGAGAGAGCGCCATCCCTGTAAAAGCCGATTATTATCACTGAGCATTAAGGGTACGTGTAGTTAAAGGGTGAAACATATCGACACATACACAAGATCGAACAAACTTGTTCATGATAATGCGGTAATCATTCACCTGATACGTTGTGGCCCAGCGAGCAGAGCATTAGACTATAGTGCGAGGATAAAGATAACTTGTGGAGAAGATGGTTCGAATCTCATGCAGTAATTTCTGACAGATGTCTGTCAATGTTTTTTTTTCTGATTTGAGGAAATTTTATTTTCTATTTTCTTGATTTTATCTTCAAAACTGTTTATATAATTTTATTATTTTATCTTGTATTGTCTTTTTTTCATGATTCTTTGTTTTTATCGTTTCATTTTAGAGTAACTCAATCCATTCAATCAAATGTTGTAATGAACCTGTTTGATTGTATAGGCATTTGTTATGTGTGTGAGACGAACTGTCGCGTGCGACAAGTCTTTCAATTCGCGTGAGTGTCCTTGCCTATGCATCAGTGGTTATAAGAGGTATATCATTTTATTCGAAAGGGGGGGTCCCAAATATACGGGGGTCATAAAGTCTTGGAAAGAATAATAGGATGGGGTCATAAAATGTTTTATGACCAAAATGTAGGGAGTCACACGATGACCATAGAAAGTGTGTTATTTTATTCAAAAAGACTGATTTCAATACCATTTTGGGGTTTGGGATCATAAAATTTTTGTTGCCGAAATAGGGGGTGCGCAATTTTATTGACGCAGACTTTTTGTAAATTTGGGACCCCCCTTTCGAAAAAAATGATAGCCCTCTAAGAGGATTCAAAAGATAAACTCTGCCCCAATAATCCCTAGCTATATTTGTTTGAAACTGTTCCACGGAGGATGTATCATAATAGGCTCAGTCTTCAAATGATATAAATAAAATTTGAATGAGTGAACGAACAAAATCATACAACGACCAACTGAGGCTGCGCATATGACGTATCATCCCGTAAATACTACTCAAATGCATTCAACAAAAGCATGATTGCATCTACCGCGACAGTTCGTCTCACACACATAACAAAATGCACTACGATCAAATAGGTTGATGACAACATTTGATTGAATGGACTGCACTATGGGGGCTATCCCTGTAAACCGGTTCAAATCCTTTGTTTGGAGCCAATCGATAAACGCAAGGCTATCATTGAATACTGGCTATGAGCGTGTTTATAGTGAGACAATCTTTCCGTTATTTAGCTAAACTACTGCGTAGTCTAGATTTGCAATGGTTAGTAAAACATAAACAAATATAGACTGCGTGGCAGTCCAGCTAAGTACCGCATAATCTGGCTCACTATAAACACGCTCTAGGATTCCACAACACAATAAGGCGCTTTGGAAGGCACACCATACCCTAATGGCTTTCCATATTATGTGCACTCAACAACTATTCAGTATCGAAGCCCGGTATCGAAGTTACGTAATGTTACTATGTCAACGGGATCACGCGCTTAAGTAATGAACCACGATCGAAAGAATCAGTACACAAAAAAGGCATACCAAAATAGCGTGATCGTAATGATCGCCATACAAACAGTGCTTGGTTCCGATACCATCACGGAGTTACGTAACTACTTCGTGGTCTGATAGTTAGGCCTATATGATCAATGGTCTGATCTACTTGGGTTCGATCCTTTTAAGAAAAGAAAAAAATAGCTGATCATTTATAATGCATAAATGAATAAAGTAATGTAGTTACACAATTTGAAACATTGAGGCCGTTCTATTTTTTTAAAGGTCATTTAACTGTTAAATGTAGTGGAATATATCACGCATTGCTAGGTAGCAGGTGGAGCAAATTTTGTCGACGGTTTTTGTTGCCGTTTGTTCGCAGTGCCTATTTATCTTTAAAAAAAATAAGAAAATTAAAATTAAATTTTAAAAAATTCACAATACTCGTTCGTAAAATGGGGACAAAATCCAAAAACATTTCTTGACCCTTCTTCACATAAAAGTGGGAGCAGAAATCAAGATTCGAACAAGTATCATTCACCATTCAAGGCGCACCCTCTACCGACTGAGCTAACGGGTCAGACAATAGAAGGGTGTAATTTTGAACTGAAGAATATTAAAAAAATATGAAGAAATTACAATGTTATAAAAAGATTTACCAAAATAAGTTAGGTATAACGTATTAATCGATTTACAAATTAAGTCCAATGGCACTTTGAGAAAGAATACCCGAAGAAACCCCAAAACATTTGCTGCTCTAGCAACTAACCTAGTGACCTAAAGTATTGGGTCATGTCACGATATTTTTTCTGAGGCATTATGTCCAGGTTGCTCAATTTAACATACACGTATCCTTAATGCTGTTGAGATTTTACAAGGATGGCGCTCTCACATTTCTAAGAATCCAAAAGCGCCATTAGGCGAACGTTTACGGTATTTTCTTCCATTCCTATAGTCTTTCGTCGTCATTTTTGGTTAATTCTTGGCTCTAAATAAAGTTGATGTAAATCAATGGTGTTGTTTTTATAAGAAAATAAAACAATTATAATGTATTTCGACGCGCCTTAGAGTAGACTATTTTATTATATTTTGTTATTCTAATTAAGTGTTTACATACCTGTAAATATTGTTATTGAATTTGTTGTAGCTGGCATATGCAATATGAACTCCAAACCCAGCCCCTATGGAGTAGAATATTTGAATGGCCGCATCTATCCACACCTAGTAGAATTATTGTTAATAAATACAATAATTAGAAACAAAACATTTAACAAGTTAAACAGAGTTTGACAAACTATGTAGCAAGCACTAAGAAACTATTATTTTATAGGTTATGTAGGTTTCCTTAAAGGCACATTTACAAATTGTTTTAGGATGATCGACTGAAATGTGTAGAATGTCCTTATTTTCTACTCAGCGTGCTGCTGCTTGTGCTCTCAACTCTTCGATCACGTCTAAGAAGGCAATATAAATACCAATAATGATCCACGTGACAAGCACCAATGAGTTTCACTCAACATTTACTTTTGAAGTTTGTGTAATATTACACAAACTTCAAAAGTTAATTTTGAGTAAACACATTATACACATATGAATCACCAAAAATAATGTGTGCAAAATTTTAAACTTAAAACCTCTTATTGTCTCTTACTCACTATTTATTCTTCTTTCTTTATTTCGACCTTTCCACGTTCCTTCTATTATTTAGTTGTCTGAGTATTTTTCATGCATAGGGTGGAATATTGTGTAGTTAAGTTGTCTGATGCGCGCTTTTGAAAAGAGTTTGTGTGAGGAAATCCTAAACAGGAAAATCTACTTTGCTAGCACTGTTGCAACTTTAAGTACAGAACTGTGGGGTAGGGGTGCTTGGGGTGATCAGGTACATGTAAGTCTACTTTGCTAGCACTGTTGTACTTTAAGTACAGGACTGTGGGGTGGGGTTCTATCTGTATCTGTCTGGTCACGTACAATCACCATCTCTGGTTGTCGCATACGTTGGGGGGGGGGGGGGTCATGTGCAAAGTCGCGGTTAAATATTAAAGTGGGCCTTTGAAGTCAGCGTCTTGATGTTGATGGTTTGTGTGAGGAAATCCTTAAACAGGAAAATCAACATTGCTAGCACTGTTGCTTCTTTGAGTACAGGAATGTGGCGTGTATATGTAGGGAGGGTGTGGGGTGTGGGGGGGTATAGGCTTATGTATACATGGGGTGTGTGTGGAGCGTACTCGTACTTAATACGTTGGGTGGGGGCGTTTGTAAATGCCGTCAAACGAGGACCTACATATGGATACACACCGTAAAATGAGGACACACCTCCAAACGAGGACGTCCTCGGTTTGAAACTATGCCCAGGATGACGTAAATGATGCAAATATGCATATAAGATAGCATATAAGATAGGTCCCCCATAGCGGGTATTGGACGGGTCTCAGTTGGATAGTAAGTTGTCTGGTGTGTTTGCGTGAGGTCCACGGTGTGTCGATTAAAAACGGGTGTGTAAGTCCTCGGTTAGATCCTACTAAAGTTGAGGTCCTCGTTTGAACGTATTTACAAACAGGGGGGTGTGTGTGGGGTGTGTTTGGTGGGTGTGGGGAGGGGTGTTTTCACGTTTGTGTATAGGGTTCGCATACCTCAGGCGTTTTTAGGCGAGAGAAGTCAGGCGTTAGGTAATACTTAATACCCTGAGCTGAGCCAGGCAGAGTTGCACCACGAATGAGAAGAATTGTAATCACTATGTACGGCAAGGTAGCTGTCACCCAAACAACCTGCAGTTGTCATAAATACGAAAAGGAAAATAAACATATAGGCTATCCATTGCACCAGTTCTAAAGCATTTCATGCCATATTCGTGCACAAATTATACATGAATTACGTGAACCAAGACATATACAGGCTGTATAAAAATGATCAGTTTCCAGTGGCTGTGGCTGGTATATTAAAATGCAGTATAGGATCCACATAATTTGTTGATGAATGTCATAAACAGTCATATTACAATAAAGTATGGTCATTTCAAGGAAACCATAGGGTTCTTTGGGAAGAAGCAGGCTCTTCATTTACCATCATTTTGATACAGCTGTACAATTGTGCTTAGTCACTATACATTGCAACTTTTGTCTGCAATTACGTTATTTTTAGAAAGCACTTTCTTAAATAAACTTCTCAAAATACAGAGTAGCGCGCTTTTTTAAAATCAACATTGCGTTATCGTCCTATATACAAATAGATTGTTGAGTGTCTGTCTGTCTTGATCATACGTTTCTCTGAATTCTCTCTGATTTGTTCTTGCTCTGACTCCATCCTCTTCCTCTCTGTCTCTCTCTCCCTCCTCTCTCTTCCCTTCCTCTCTCGTTATCGCTCTTTCCCTTTTTCTCTCTCCCTCGCTATTTATATCATCTGATTTCTTTACGTCACGGTAGTCAAACATCAATATGTACGGCTCTGATGTACGTCTGTACATATTCCTTTGGATCTTATGTATATTTCATATTATCTAATCACTAGCGATAAACGATGAAAATGGACCAATGAGATACACCGTTGTTTCTTGTGACGGACAGTACGAAACAGTTTATTGGCCAAAACTAAACCCTTGTTCGGTTGCTGCTTTAAAAGCTTTAACGGTGTAGCTTCAATTTCTCCGCGAAAAGATCCATTTCATTGACGCCTCTATAGCCCCTATGTTCTATTTTCTAACTTAGGGCTTCATTGTTGAACCAATGTTTCTGCAATATTCTGATTTTTTTACTTCACATAGTGCAGTTTCGTCCAAATTCACCGTGACCTTTCCAGCCATAAACCCGCTCATTGAAGATTAAACCGATATATGCAGTACTAAACCATTATATAGTAATCTATTGTCCAATGCAAATTTTTTATATTACCACCTGATAATATTTATCCAATGAGCGACCGAATTGTCCGCTACGGACGACTAATCCAATCAATAATGACGCTATTGACATGTACGAGCGGAGCTCCACTGACCGAGTTTTGGGGTATTTTTTACTGAAAGGCAGCTGTTTGCTGTCATTTACTCATCAAGGCGGACCACCGTTATTATAAGGACTATGCCAATTATTTAAAGATTGACATGTAGAGAATAAGCCATACTTGATTGACAGAAAGTACTAAATTTGTACCTATGACGGTTTAATGACACCAATCTTCCAAATATGACCAAACCAGGGTTGCCCGGTGAAGCAAAATGTGCATTGGAATAACACGGCGAGTTTGGATAGAGGGTAGGATTTCTTTTTAATAAAGACGTATGTTCCCCCGTTATTAAAGCTTGTACCGGGTTGAAGATTCAGATATTTGGAAAAGAATAAGTAATTGAAACATAGAGCAAGTACTAAAATCAAAGCTTTTATACTTTTTGATATATGATGATAACTAGTTCATCCCATATAGCTACAACACAGCGCTACCAGTAGGGTTCAATTGCCTATTGTGAGTGCCCCTGTGTTGTGTGCATACATGTAGTTAACAGTAACTGCATGATGAATGATTTAATTATTAAACTCTTCTGTTTGCTACTGTTAATGCCTCTTTTGTATTCCATTATTTGTTATAAGCGTATGATATGTGAATTTATTACTAATTGCATATATTTTGTAAAATATTTCAAACATTTTTACTATATCAGTCGCAATTCAGCCTCTAACAGGGCCCTTAGCTCATAAATTCAATTCATACTTCAATTAATCGCAAATGAGAAGCGATTGATACTGACCAATGATAATGTTTCGGTATTTCAGTAATATACGAATCGCCCCATTGTCAAAATAACAAGCGATTGACCATATAAAAATAAATCAGTGTATAAATATTCCCACCTTGCCTGACGTTTTAACTCCTTTCCATATTGCAAAATATACCACCAGCAGAACAGCCATAAAACAAAGAAGAAGTTCCCACTTTATTCCACCTATGTCATCTATACCAGTACTGTTATGAATCCCCAATACACCGCGACTGTCATAAGAATAAAATTAATATCAACAAATGTTATAGCATTGTTTTGGGATGGTCGATTGAAATGTTTAGAACTAATACTACTACTACTAATAATAATAATAATACTAATAATACTAAAAATAATAATAATAATAATAATAATAATAATAATAATAATAATAATAATAATAATAATAATAATAATAATAATAATAATAATAATAATAACAATAATAATACTAATAATAACAATAATAATGATAATAATAATAACTGGCGCGCAGTACATAAATAAATTAATTAATAAACATGACAAAAGGAACGGAGTCAATCCAAAAATACATTCCAATCTATTTTTCAATCTGTTTGGATTGATTCTTATCAACAACTACTAAAAGATTTTTTAAATCGGTCAATTCAAAAGAACATTATTTAAGTTTTATGTTGAAGATATGTCTATTTCCAGGACTCTATTGCCAGAAACTTACAAAGACACAGTGACACTGCTAAGTTTTTTTCCCCTGAGTTATTGGGAAATGCTAAAAAAAAGTTAAAATTTGAAACTTATCACCCGGCTAGAGCAGTTATTTTGAGATAAAAGATGCAAGGTTGATTTCACAGATTCCTTTAATTTGAATTGCAAATGCTCTATAGTAGTTATATTTTAAGTCAATTAAAATACGCTTGGGTAATTCAAGGAAACTAAAATTGCGAATTTCGTCCCATTTCCCTTAGACTCTTTAGGGAAAGGGGGAATGTGGGACGTGTATGCACATGTATAGGGAGGAATAAAGAGACGGAAGAAAGCATATATGAATTCTATAATGTCAATTTAAGATTCGTGTATCGCATTTGCATGCAAAAGTCGCATTAGCCATGTTAACCTATATTTTTTTGTACATTATTTCGGAATCCTGATCAAATATAGTAAATCAAACATATATATCCTAAGTTCTGCTCTTTGTAGCATGAATAGGCTTATATACGTGTTTGCACAATATAATTATTTTACAGTAACTTTCTGTAAAATAAAGGAAAATTACAGTATCTGAGAGCACATCAGACACAACATTGCATTCTGAATACGAGGAATGTCCTTCTGAATCTGATATCAAATAATATAATACAAATTTTATGACAAAGTATTAAAAAATTATATTTTTAAACATTTAACAGTCTGTAAACGTTATCAATCCAGTGATATGTACTTGTAGCTGGGATGAAAATTCGTCCATCATATGAAAATTTTGCCCTTTCTTATTGAATACCTTTCCCCCAAAAAAATACCAAACATTTTTAGGTGTTTGGGGTCAATTGTATATCTTCAATACGAAAGGTCACAATTTCCATATGATGGACGGCTTTTCCGTATAATTTTATAAAGATCTTGCCTCATATCATGTACTTGACAAGTAGACATTGTGGTTTATATAAATAATAGGGAATCATTTTATTCCAAATATGTGCATAGAAATGGATAGGGTTTTCCCCTATACACTTTTAGCAGCGTATCTCAGCTCATCCGCCTTCTAGTCGTGTAATAGAATACATAGTTTTGAAATGCCATAACTATCGATCTTATGCATCCATCATGTTCATTCACCTTATTTTCCCCCGCCATTTTCCCGCCATTTTCACCAGACAGCGTAAAAATGAGCTATAATTTTCGAGTTGCGTAAGCATTTACATAGGATTAATGAGATTTGTTAAAAAGCACTATAGGGCATAGGCACAAAATATGCTGTACCACGTGTTAGTAATTTGTGATTTATGAAGACAATTAATTGTCCTTAAAAAGGAAATGCTTAAAAAACACTATGGATTACAATGGCCTCATCCCAATGACATAGTTCAATAAAATAACCTCAATTAAATAATCATAGTGCAAAGTTTGACCTCAAGTTGCAGAGTATGAGTTTTTGTACCCAAATTTTCCCAAGGTCATTCAATAACTGTACAAAAGTATTGGGGTTAGAGAACTGTGCCCTGATAAATGAGCATGTTGTGGATCCTATATAGTGAAACATACCATAAAGATTCGCACAGGGGCTCCTTTAGTCCTTTGCCTTAGGGTACCGTAAATTTCGCGGATAAATTGAGAGCTCCATCTTCTGAAAATCTCAACAAGACTTTGGGTCCTTTATTTGCTGATGGGATTTAAAGGGAGGTAGTTTGTGCCTAAAATTTCAGTTATGCCAAGGATTATTTGCCACTAGACGAATCTTTACAGTTCAAGTTGGGAGAGTTTTGTGTCGTGGTGATGATGGTGGTGGGGAGGGAGAGGCCGGGTGTGGTACGTTGTTAAGCCTACTTATGATAATCAGCAGACCTATTATTTTGTGTCAAATGCAAATATATGAAAAGAAGGAAAAAGGAGGAGGTTAGCTTATTTTTTATCCACGCCTATACCAACAAACTGAACAAAGTAGAAAAACTTACTTGAAAAATTCCTCCGCCGAACTGGAACCGGTTGTTCCGTTAATAGGGATGAGCACGCCGTTGACTTGAAGCCAGGTATCATTAAGCTGACTAGAGTCGTAACAATACGGTGTATTCCATGGGTGGTCACAGCCCGTCCACGGTAATTTAGTCGTAAATGAAGAGAAAAGATAGTATACCGCCCATGCTATCAAGACGTTGTAGTAGAAAGCAACGTACCATGCGATTAACACAACCGTCCAACCTACCCCTGAAATTGAAGAACCCAATAGAGGTTATCCGTGTTCTATGAGCTGCATATCCTATCAGCGACTGCTATAATAATACCTTATTTTCAAAAGAAGTACCTGCATGTGCAACCATGACTGCTTCAAAATAACCCGCCAAAGTCATGCAGGTAACTCCGAGGTCGTGCATTGAATTGGTTTGAATGAGGAATACTCTATCTATACGGAAACTAGCGCCTTTTGTCACACGTGAGTAAAGTGGATAACCTCTATTATTGGATAAAAGCTAAATAGAGTGTTGATAACTATAACAATTATACAGTAGCGTTGTGCCGGGTCTTTCCAACCTTGGCATAGATCATTTAAGATTTCAAGGTCACGTAAGCTTATAGAAAAGTAACAGTGTGCCGCCTAGCATATGCCTAGACCATAAGCTTTGTAGGCCATAAAGCTTGTAAAAAAGGTAGGCCTAATACGCCTACGTATAACATGTATAATGTACTTAACCATCAACAATACCCAAGATACATCCTCCCACACAACCCCACCACACCACACCACAAACACCCCACACTCGACACCATCAATACCCACCAAGATATGAAAATTTGAAAGCGCTATCTTCCCAGCCTTTATCATGTTTATCGTTTTGCTTAAGGGATCTAAAATGAGCGTTTATTGCGTTTCGACAGTATTTTTTGTGGGACATGAGAGCACCTCGGACCTATCGAATTGCATTCTGAATACGAAGCATGTCTTTCTGATATCAAATAATTTTCAATTTTGAAAATCACAATATAATACAAATTTTATGACAAATTATAAAAATTTGATATTTTTCTAAATTTTTGATATATAACAGTCCTTGAAGTAAATTATATAAATCTGATGACATATTCTCAAAGTGTATGTAGCAGGGAGGAAAAGCCGACAGTCAATTGAAAATTTTGACCTTTCATATTGAAGATATGGATTTTTTCCCAAAAAGACCTAATTTTTTTTGGTGTTTTGGGAAAAAATCCATATCTTCAATACGAAAGGTCAAAATGTTCAATTGATCGTCGGCTTATCATCCCACCTACATACACTTTAAGTATAAATCATCAGATTTATAAAGTTTACTTCAAGTACTGTTAAATATCAAAATATCAATTTTAATGATTTGCCATAAAATGTGTATTAAATTGCGAATTTCAAAAATCAAAATTATTTGATATCAGAATGACATTCTTCGTATTCAGAATGCAATTCGATATGTCTGATGTGCTCTGATGTCCCAAAATAAATACTGTCCAAACGTTCATACCCCAGCCCTTAAGATGATGCATATATCTAAATGAATCTTCATAGATCCGAACTATACGTCTCTAAATGTAAAAGAGTGAAAAACTCACTCCCAAAAAGAGTGATTCACTTATAAGACCACTCAAAAAGGAGTTAAATGTGTTTTTAAACTTTAGAACCACTCAAAAGAGTGAAAACCACTCTTTAAGAGTGAATTTTAACTCTTTCAAGGAGTTAAATGAAGGACAACTTTAAAATGTGTTGTCCTTCATTCAACTCCTTGAACGAGTTGAAATTCACTCTTTTAGAGTGGTTTTCACTCTTTTTTGAGTGGTTGTGAAGTTTAAAAAACACATTTCACTCAGTTTTGAGTGGTTTTATAAGTGAATCACTCATTTGGGGAGTGAGTTTTTCACTCTTTACATTTAGAGGCAGTTTTAGATTTTGAAAATAGTGTGAAAATATAGTACTTTACCTTTGAATAACGGACATATCTTCCATAAGCTTATTGTACCTGTCCTGTGGTACTGGCCTAGAGCCATTTCCATGTAAAGCATCGGTATTCCTCCAAATATGAGGAATATCACGTACGGAATAAGAAAAGCACCTGTTCAGAGAAAGTCAGTTTGATAATAATAAATAATTCACAGTTTACCGAATGTAATAAGTACATTTTAAACCGAACGCTGTAACTACATAGGCTATAGAAGCGATTCATTGGTATTATCTCTTTCTCGTAATTGACAGCTGTCTTTCAATTATATTTCAATCTCTTTTTAAACATCCATCTGACCTTTTAAGAAACACATGAGGAGTATAATATTTCAGAAAATTTAAATTTAAGCTTTTTCATTTCATTTCAATTCTGTTTAATATTTAATGGTCGCATTGAATATTTGTGTTTTTGATTAATGTTTTCATCAGGCTTGATGTCGTGTGGACAGCTTGTTTTGCTAGTTTACCTTTTAATCTATTCGTTTATTGTTATTTTGAGTATTTCTTTGTAAGTTAAATGTGTATCTTATATTTGCTGTGGATATTTATATAGATCATAGATGTGTTATTTATATAGATGTGTATTTTTGATGATAACACAATTCTTTATAACGAAAACGATATGGCCATTAAAAATGACGTATAGAATTATATATACTACGCCAAAAAGTATCCTTACACTTGGAAGAAAAATCCTAATTTTAAATCTAAAATATATGTGAACATTTATTTGTTTAATAGGTGCACTATCTAATCCGGCATATTATGACACCCCACTGAATCCAATGTGACTTCAAGAAGCAAAGTTACAAGCATTTGATTAGACAAAGGTCCAGTTTTAAAAGTGACAAACTGTCCTATTCAAAACTCCACGGACTAGACATCTGGTTTCAGAGTGGTGAATATATGCGTGCCTTTAATTTAAAACAAAAGGAACAAAAGAAAACTGAAACAAAAGAACGGACAAATAAAATGAAAGTTATGAAAAGTACAAAGAAGTAAAAACTGAAATAAAAACTGCTATAAGTAAAGCTACATTGAAGAAACTGTGTGGTCTCTTTGTTGCGCTTGTTGGAATCTTTTTGCGCCTTGTATAGACCAGTTTGTCACTTTTAAAACTGGACATTCGTCTATTCAATTGGATTTAATGTGGTGTCATAATGTGTAGGATTAGATAGTGCATTAATTAAAATTTTTAATAAATTTGCCCCAATATTGTTCAGTTTTGAAATTGTGATTATTTTTTTCAAGTGTAAGGATACTTTTTTGGCGTAGTATATAAACTCCTCAACAAAAGTTTGGAAAGTTTTTTCAAGCATCTGTATCTCAAATTATTTGTGTCATATTTATATCGTGTTGCATATCTATGGGTAGCTACATTACTCCCCTTTACAATGACACCCCATTTGAAACAATAACATTTTTCACGGCTGAGTACACGCCTTGTGAATGTAGTGGGGTCTCAAACAGAATTTGCCAAAATGGGGTGTCATTGTAAAGGGGAGTATTGTAGCTATCCATTGATATGCAACACGATATGAATTTGTCACAAATAATTGGAAATACAGATGCTTGAAAAAACTTTCCAAACTTTTGTTGAGGAGTTTATGAGATATAGATACATGTAGGCGAAACGAAAAAATACATTAGACAACGGTCAAAATAAACTGAAACAATATAGCAGCAATAACTGTCAGGAAATATTTCTGTCCATTTTAAGCCGAAATAACAAGATAATGACAAACCCCGCTGGCTATTGTGGCCATTTAACGTGGACATCTAGTGGTGACTTGATGTCTGTTGGCTGATTCCAATAAGGCGTGTGTTGAGACATGTGACATTACAATTTTACAAATATGCCAAAAAGCAGGTTTGAAAAAAAAAGAAAATTAAACCAATTTCATATTATCAGATCGTATACTATAGACATTTTGGAATTTTGCTTTGACAAAACCAAGTGAATTTTTACTCACTACAATATATGGTCAGTCATACCTGATGAGGGCCTCCAATGAGTAGGATGAAATACCATAGTGAGTAAAAATTCACTTGGTTTTGTCAAACAAAAATCCAAAATGTTTATTTGCTGAACAAACAAACCATTGCATCTATTCAACGTACATACTATAGCTTTATACGGAGAAAATAAGTATCAAGGAAACAGTTGAAGAGCGAAAAAAATACAAAACGAAATCAGAACGAGAAATAGAAAAAAGATACATGCATGGAGAGAGGGGCAGACAGAGAGAGAAGAGAGAGAGTGGAAGCTGGGAGAAAGAAGGAATAAAGCGGTCAGAAACAAACAGATAGTCAAACGGATGACGTGACGTGACAACAGACAGACAGACAGACTAAAAAGACAAATCATACCTCCCCCATTTCGGTAGCAAAGATACGGAAATCTCCAGACATTTGCCAAATCTACAGCGAATCCAATAGCAGAAAACAAGAAGTCGGCTTTCTTGTCCCACGTGTCTCTTGTATCGTCTTCATCATTCGCGCTTATTTTCGTATCCAATCCGGTACCATCTGGCTTGGTGGCGTCACTACTGTTCGTAGTACCCCGGATGTCGACATCGTCTATGTCCGCTCCATAATTAACTATACCTCCGCCGATGGTTTCATCGGTTTGTACGTAACTTGAGACGACGGCTAAGGGCACGTTGGTTACATCGGTATCTGTGTCCATTGTACTTTGTTGCGATATCTGTGGGGAAATTTTGGATATTTTGGAGTGTAAGTAAACCGAGGACTTCAAAAACGAAGACCCCAAAACCAAGAACTCCTAAAACGAGGACCCTAAACGAGGACCTGGGATTTTCAATGCTTTTCTATGCATAACATATCAAACAAGCATTTTTTGGTCCACAGTTTTGAACACCGAGGATCACATTTTGAATGTTTTGCTAACCGCGCATAAAGAAGAAAAGACAAAAGCACGTCATTTTCCCTTCAAATTCACACTGCCGATGATAAAATATTTTGATAATGAATATTGTCAATTCCATACGAATTTCAAGCCGTATACATATCAGCACTATTAGGGTATCGGATAGTAACGTTTGCAACGTTTGAAATTTGCGATATAATATATATTTTATGGCAAATCTAATGCTACTTATGTACTTAAAGTAAAGTGGATGTAGCTGGGAGGAAAAGCCGTCCATCATTTGAAAATTTTGACCTATTGTATTTTCCCCCAAAAGACCTAAAAATTCATTTGATAATAATTTTGCCCACCCAGTAAATTCAACATGCACATTGCCCCAAAATGCCCACTCTGTACTAATCCCTAAAACTAAAAAATGGGCACTATATATTACCATACAAAATTGATTTTATTAAAGTTCAATTCGAGCAGGAATAAATATCAACCAGAGGGAAGCTACATTATTATTTTTGAGCAATTTCCACACAAAACATAAAAGTGGGAAAGTTCCCTTGTCTAAACAGTAATAGTGGCCCTAACAAAAGGTTTTCACCAGGGTTGTTCATCACAATATGAAGCAAAATATTGTTGGGTAAGGCTGAAAGTCAAGAGGTGTTACCTGTTCAGACTTTCTGTGCATGGCACACCGACATCGCCTGGCTACTAATTACTTGGTGCATCAGATACTAAAATCAATACCCAGGATCGATACACGTGAATGTGCTATGCACAAGTTTGATATGAGACGAAAATCTTTGGATACCGGGGTAGAAAATGATGAATATCTCCCGTAAATGATTTCGTCTGAAGAGGCCAGATGTGGTTCCTTGCACTTGAATGTTTTGAATAGATATAGTCGTTAGCTAGCGTCTTGAGAAAGAAGCTTGCGTCTTGAACTCAAAAACTGACAATAATTCTGATTTTATATGTGCCGACTATATAGCGCAGTGTATAGGCCAATCGTGGAGGTAGTCTAAAAGCAGATGGTCACTCACACACTAGCGAGGTCAGTCACCGGGCCATTGTCAGTAGCCTTAGTCAGATGTCTTTCGGCCCATTATGCGTCTCAAAACTAGGTCAGAACAACATGGCCATGCGTGGCGGTGGATTCAATCTACCATGGCGATTTCTGCCATGAAGATATCGGGGCGATGACACTGTGCACGGTTTACCAACAAACTGGAAAGTAGTTTGTGTAACCTACAATAAGTGTGAATTATCGTGACAGCATTTGGTTGATACAATGTTGGTGATGACGAAGGGCATAACGTTTTAACGGCATAATTGTTTTTTGTAGTGAATCTATAATTTACACGTCTACAAAAGGATCAGTTCATTTTTTTTCAGCACTCGAACATTAAATATTACAATTACACACAATTTAAATCCGATTGTACATATTAAAAGACATAAAACATAGGATTAATGCAAAGTGAGAAGCACCAGTTTATAAAACGACAAAAATGGGAATATTCGTAAACTTACAAGGATAGCCCAAAAAGCCTCTAATAAAAAATGCTTCCTTTGCCACAAACAACATAACAGAGTGACTCACTTGCACACATGTATTGACATAAGCCAGAGCCTATAGGGTGTTTGTAAATTTGGGGTCAAAGGTCATTATGACGGTCATCGTGACGGTATGTTCACACATGAAATATTTTTACCAACTGTTTTGGGGGGTCAGAGGTCATTAAGGGGTTACTTCCGGTCTAAAACAAAATACCGTCAAGATTTTTTTTAGCCAGGAAAAACATAGCAGAGAGCCGGAATGTTCACACATGATTTTCTGTTACCCAGTGTATATGTGGTATTTTTTACTTGGGGTCAAAGGACATTAATGGGTCACTTCCGGTCTGAGACGAAATACCTTAAAATTGCATCTTCTGCTACAAACAACATAGCTGAGTGACGCTAATAGCACACATGAATTGACATTAGCCAGTGTCTATAGAATGGCCCAGTATAAAAACGGCCCATGACACATTGTTGAAAAATAGAGGGCGCTGTTGAAAAATGTCAAAGGTCACCAAAGGTCATCCATACAAACATAACACATCATGAATGTAACTCGGGTTTGTTGTCAATTTATTCTTTTAAGCATCAAATTCCTTATGTATTTTATTGAACATTCGTACATTTACAGTGCCGATTTCCCCCAATGACGAAAAATGTGCCATGGGCCGTTTTTATACTGGGCCACTCAATTTAAAGGTACAATTCATGTAAAAGGTACGGTATGCATTTCAAAAACTTCCGCGCGAGTCCTCTCGCACCCACCCTTCAACGTTTCGCACATCATATTGATGCCCCCCCCCCCCCTCACATTAAAAATCTTCCGGAGCCTCTGGTATATTAGTATTCTATATTAGTATGTAGTTGAGTTAGAATCATGTCATATTGGTAATTACCCCCATCAGAACTACATGATGCAGTCATGTCTACAGTAGAATTCATCTCGACCTTTGCAGGACTTAACCCCATTAAAAGCTATTAAACCAAGATAACACTCATTGAAACAGCTCAACTGATTAAATCGGATCTTCTCTGGTTGTGCACAAGTGACTGTTTTCATGTGCGATATCGCAATAAAGCTGGTATTCATAGCTTCAGTTGGGTAACCGATTATAAAGGAAACGAAAGGAAACAATGTTATGTGTGGCTTTGTTCACGAAATCAGACAATGTCGTGCTTTTTGTAAACCAGCATTCTTGAAAATGAGCAACATAATGATTTTTGACTTAACACGGTTTAGAAATAATTTCTTCATATTTTTGGTGTTATCTGTCGTTTACATGTCCTTCCTAAAACACAAAAGTACGACCCTCTCCAAACACCTAAATTAGCTAAAAATTTAGGACATGTTACAAAACTTTATTTTCTAGAACCTATTTAGAATAATTTAAATGTAGCTTTTACCGGTTTTTTGTGGCATCCTTCAGAAGTGAGCGGTCCGATACCAATATTTTCGGTCAAATCTCCATTCAAATAACACGGGGAGTTGGCTAGCTATGCCTTGCCCTCACTCATATTTTACAAAAGTGCGACCATTTCTGAACATCTAACCTAGCTGTAATTTTAGGTCATGTTAGAGAAATATATTTGCTAGAAGTTTTGGAGAATAAATAAAATATTGGCTGGTTATTTTCACACAGTGATGTTAACTAGGCAAGTGTCCATTCTCCCAACATACATCATTTGTAGGGGTCACGCGTCAATGGTGAGAGCACTGTGTATTGTGTATAGGAAAACGGACAGTAACTGCAGTATGACCTGCCGATTGGCCAAAAAGAAGTTTTCATTATCAATTGGACCAATCAGCAACATTGATAGAATAATTCACCACAAAAAAATTGGGTGAATTATTTACAAAACTCCATTCTGATTGGTGATTAAAATGAAAATATCGTGTAATTGACCAATCAGAGGCAATGTTAGATCGGCAGGTAGTGCTCAGGGGTAAAATCTCCTCAGAAGTTTCAAAGCTGTCAAAGTCTACCCATAGACCTATACCCTTACCAGTTACCACGTATACAAACTCACCGTTTGACCCTCAAATTCAAACTCGTAAATTATCTTAAACTTAATGAGCATATTTTGATACTAAATTCTGTCAATTCCATACGGATTTCAAGCCTCCAAATGTCGCCAAAAGTATACATACCAGCACTATTATGCCATTAACAAATTTGACACTTCCATCCAGAAAACCACCGAGTGTTCATGCATATCCCGGGTTCATATCGCTTTATAAACATGGTGCCACATAATTTAATCTGCACATTAAATAGTACATATACTACTACAGCTATTCCAACGGAGTCCCTTATCACATTGCTAACATTGATATCGATATAATGCCCGATTCAAATAAAATGACACGCTTGCTTTAACGTGGTAAACTTGCTGTACAAACTTGTATTACAGTATACCAACAAACTCTACGCAAGGTGAATGCAGAGCGAATTGAATTCATGCTGGTAAAAGAGTGCTCATGGTAACCCAGAATTACATTGTTTGACCAAGCTTAATTACTACGGTTCAACGGATTTTTTAAATCACATTTTCTCACGCCGTTTTTCTGTTTACCATTCTTATATATCAAGGCGATATACTTCATTGAGGCGATAGACTTCATTGTGTTGATTATGATAAGGAAAATGCACTGCATTAATTTTAGTTAAGATAATTGCACGAGACTGTTGAGTTATTGCATTTAGCTCAAGAGTCATAGGATTGAGAGCTGAATGAATATGAATGCACTTTTGACGAATGCACTTTTGCGAAGTAATTATCCACCATATACTTCTGAGTGCACAGTCATAGAACAATAGGTAATTAATTACTGCATATTATATAGTTTGAAAATTTAGGAAAGAAATATCTTAAATTAAAACACTGCCAGGGGTTCCGTGACCTATGACAATGGTATTGGTATAATTAATTTCCCCCTTCAAAAGTATTGTGATGCAACACACAATTGAAAGATATTAAGTAAAACCATTTATTCACGCTTCTATATGTGAGAAAAGACACTATAATATCAATGGGAATTTATATAATATGAAAATACTATCAGCATGATTATGATGATAAATGCGCTAATATTGTATGTGTATGTACATTTTTATACATGATTTTATTTGTAAAATGAACATTTTGTAGTGATGACCTGTTGTGACGTCACCCCTGCTATAATTAGCTCGATTATTCTCATTAGAGTTTAATAATTATATTAAAAAACATAATTTAATGACAATAATAGCTAGCTCCAAATAGATCACAACTTCCCAAGTCCCAATACCCAACCTGGTCTTTTTAATAATCAGTCTATGTCGCACTGAACCCACATTCGTAACCAGTCTATATGAGACTGAATATTGAGTCGAAATTACCAATGTTACATTAAGATTACTCTTGCTTAAATTACCCCCTCTGTTGGTCAATATTACATAAATGTTACTCTTGATTACATTAAGGTTACTTTTGCTTTCTTTACCTGCGGGTCCATTTTTATCTTTTGGACGCCAATAGTCCTCACTATGAGAGTTTCCGGCCTCAGTCCTGCCGGATTTGTGGTCTTGATGTTTTTGTTGATACTTGGAAGAACTTCAAGTCATGAATATCACCGAAATCAAACAAAGAGAATAAATAAAAACACAAAGCACAAAAACATGCCAGCCAAACAGACAAAAGAACTAAATTTATAAAGAAATAGCAGGCTAACTCGTTATGAATTCGGCAGAGTGACGAATCGAGAATTTTGAGCAAATTGAGTTTTTGTATGCTTATGATTATGTTTCAGGTTATCTTTTATTTCCACTAAAAATTAATGGTAAATCTTACTCACCGACGTAGTTATTAAAATTTTGATTTGGACGAATCGCGCCTAAGTGCGATAAATGAATTCGGCAGAGAGACGAATCGTATACTTAGCTGTACAAATCATGTTGATCTATAGTATTGGATAGCGGGAAACCCCGAAGTTTCTATATTACATGTCCTATACTAATATATTTGATACCAAGGTATAGCTGTAGGTATCTTCTATCCAGTGATACCAAAATAAGTACAAACATTCCCCACATAATATTGCTGTGGTTTAATAATGTGAGTGCGAGCCCGTGGAAAATCCCGGAAAATCATACGCAAAATATAGGCCAATATTGTTATTTTTGCTTTAAAATCCTCGAGTTTTTGCTAAATATTACAGAGATGACTATTTATAACTTATATAGCAAGTTAAGTCTACATAGCCTTAGGACAACTAGTAATTTCTACACAAAAGCCGCAAATCAAAAATGCGTGCTATTGTTTACACGTAGTTGAATGCGTATTCGACCTCTCTCTGCGCAGTGGTTGAGACATTTTGGATACAGCATAAAGCCGAATAGCTGTTAAAACGCGTTTTGAGGGTTAAATCGAATGCTCTAAATTTTTAGAAGGACCAATGGAAAGGTACCAAGATTTTCAAACGCCGTTTACTCAGAACAGCAATTTTGCGTATTCGGCACTCTGCCGTGTTCATAACGAAATGAGGTGGGATTGGATCAATGTGAAGGCCTGATTGATGGGAATAGAGCAACAAAATGGGTGAATTCAACTCACTTTTGATTAAATTGTACTCAAATTTAGTAAATTAAACATTTAAGCAGTATAAGCAGTATTGAGTTCCGTTTGACTGCTCTGTTCCCTTTTTACTGAACATTGAGTAGTTTTACTATTTTTTATTTAGAGTGTAGAAACGAGCACTATAGAAGTGTATTCAAAGGTCACACAGGCCCAAGCTTTCATACAGCTTTAAAATGTGCTGTGAAATTTGTTTGTATTTAAGATTAAAAAGACTTAAAGGTTTGTCGTTTGGAAAAAAATTCTTCCATACATAGCCTGAGTAGTTATCTGCGCAAGAAAGTTTCTTTACACTTAAAACAGTGACAGACTCGATTTCTTAAAGACACTAAAACTAACTTGCCAAATAAAGTGATCGACAGGGGTAATGTGTTAACTTTTTAAAGGTATTTTAATCCTTGCATGGTAGGATAATGTAAAGTTACTGATACAGTCACATAGCAAAAATAGACAAACAAAATGGTTGGGAAAAATAGGCCAATAAAATATGTCCTAAAGTATAAGAGGTGTGCTAACATACACAGACTACATGTCATGATGTGGCACAATAAGGGTCAAATTTGTCATCTACTTCTACTTCTATGCTACTACTCATCAAAGCCTGTTCAGCATCTGGATGAGGACTTTGGTGGTCGGGGTGTCTATGCAAAAGTGCTCTCCAAGTTTACAGGTGCTGGTTTGGTGCGAGTAAAAATTCTGCTATGTCTACTCTCTGCTAATGGCTCCCTTGAACTGCTCTATGGTGGGCAGTTCAATGATGGCTTGGGGAAGCGCATCTCATTCTCTTATGCTTATGATCTTGGTGAAGAAGCTGTGCTTGTATGTGTCGGAGTTGGCGCGGAGTCACATGAAGCGTTGATGTTGACTGCTACGTGTTGATCTGGATCTGGCCTATGTAATCTTTTATGGGTATGGAGATTTGCTGGTTAACAATCTTGTAGAACATAGTGAGCCAGGCATGTCTGCGTCTTTCTTCCAGAGTGGGTATGCCGAGGTCTTGTCCCCTAGTACTTCTCTTTTGTAGTTTCCACAATTGAAGCGGACGGCTCTCCCCGGGGCTCTCCTCTGGATCATCTCAAGTTGGTCAATCTGATTTTGTTTATGGGGATCCCAGACGGCAGATGCATACTGTAACTATGATCGCACTAGTAAGGTGTAGGCCTGATTCTTAATATTGGATGAGTATTTGCCAAGATTCCGTCTTATAAAGTCAAGGGTATTTCCAGCTTTGGTTTCCAGCTGAGTTGTTCATGAATTTCTACTCCAAGGTAGGCATGGCTGGAGACTGCACGGAGCTCTTCTTTTCCCATGATATATTTGTGGGGGATTGGCTTTTTCTTCCTGTAGCTTCCTCATGGTGTAACACTTCCTGGCGTTGAATTTCATCTGCCACTGATGAGACCAATCTTACAAACTGCTCAGATCTTCTCGCAGCTGGTTTGCATCTTCAGGTGTTTTGATGGTACGAACTACGAAATAATAGGCAGCCATCTGCAAACAGTTTAATGGATGAGTTGAAGTTGTTTCCAATGTCATTGATAAATAACAAGAACATCAGTGGCCCAAGGACCGTGTCCTGAGGCACTCCAGAATCAACGTGCACTGTGAATGAAGCTTCACCTTCGACTACAACTCTCTGGGTTCTGTTGGTCAAACATGTCTTCATCCAATCGTTGGTCTTATCACGTACACCATCTTCTTGATGAGTCGTTAGTGCGTTAGTCGTTAGTACCGTATCGAATTTGCTCAATGTCGGAGTAGTCTGTCCGTACGAGCAAAAGTTACAGCTACAAATACAAACAATCAATTGATTGGAGTTTCAAATTTTTCAGATTTTCTTCTTTTTGTCAATTTTTCACGTGAAAAAGTACCTAATGAGAATTTTAAAGATCTATCCCTATTAAATTTTGTACAATTTCGCAGGGATAACTGATAGCACCTTTAAAAAGGCGTGGTCCGATTTTTCATGCTCTGTTCTCTATCTTACATTGAGGCCCCGATTGAGGCCTGCCATTAAAACAATATGTTTCCAAATTTTAGAGTAAAAATGTGTAAAAACAATGTATCATACGATAGTACGTACACTTTCGGTGTGGTTACCACAAATCACTACGTTTTTGTCAGGCATTAAATATCACTGGGATAATAAGAAAAATATGAACTTTCTTCAGATACCAAAATTTCAATTTTGATGAAGCTGTCAATTGGGTCAAAGACCTTTAAATAGATGGAGCTAGAGCTGTAAGAAAGGATTTGTTGTGAACACAGACCGTTGCAACTGTCTGCTTGTATTTTGTATGTCTGGATTGTCTGCGTGAGTTTAAGCAAACTACTTGTACATCTGGTAAATATACACATTACATTGACCAAAGTTCTCAAGGACTACTTGAAGCGATGGCACAGAAAGAAAAGTAGGAAACGTCAATAAAGACACAGACGTAACACAGAAAGAA